>NW_028157212.1:142370-179870 GCF_964263955.1 Coregonus lavaretus | reverse complement strand
GTTGCCTTCTAGGACTTGGCAGATCCATGCTAACTTGATTTGTGTGTGTGTGTGATTGGTGTCTCTGTGAGTGCGCTGCGTATGCTTGTCTGTGTGTGTGGCCACTGGCAACCCCAATAGAATCCACTAAAGACCTGTATGTGTGTGCCTGGTTGCAGTTACGCTGGAAGTCGCCACCCATGTGGCCCTCGAGAGTGGGGAGCAGGCAGCCCTGTCCCCGGGAATCTGCACTCCGCAGGGCGGCAATCAGTGGCAACGTCCTCGCCCTGCCGCCGCACCACGTCCCCACGGGCAGGAGTGTCCGCGTCTTCATCTGCGCCAACCCTGACGGTAAGACACCTCTGGCAGGGGATCAAATATGCGAGTCCAGATTACTCTGAATAAACTTTTTTTAGTGATGACCTAATCTGCAGAAAAGTGGGGATGCTGCGTATCATAGTTTATTCCTGGCGCACGTGTGACCTGTTATGCGCGCAATGAAACCCAAATCATTGCACTTTTACACATTTCAGACAGAAGATATGGTATGTTACCTGTCAACAATATAAGGCACTGTTTGTATGACCCCCTTTCCAACAGCCCCTTAGTTACCACTTATTTGCAAGTATACCTATTTTATACATATCAGTGGGTAACTTGCGAAGTGGGAGGGGTGGGGTTGTTGTTAAACCATGGAGTTCTGTTTGGAGTTCAAATTAGGGAGGTGTTAAACAACGGAAGTGTTCATTAATTTACCTGCAAAAAAGCAGACAACCATTCACACATACCCAATACCTGTACTTTGGTTACAGGTCTTTAGGTGGCTTTTATTTTTTCATGTTTTTTACCTCTTTCAGCTATACCAAAAAACTGGTATAAAAATGCAGGCGTGGTAAATTAGTGGGATTTTGGTCTGTGTGTGAAAGGGATATTACATACATGAAAATTGATTTAGTATTTCATCTAATTTTAAAGGTTTATATCAGATCTTTCCAGTTCTTGAAAAACATCGTGAGCATTGAACAAAGGGCATATGTAGGTCTGTCATTTACTGTGTCAACCATCATAATGGTCCCATTGGTCCATACAAACGACAGGACAGGAGAGTGACATATCACGATGCTCTTCCAGCCCTGTCACTGACTGACATATTGAGGAGAGTTCAAGGTGTAACACGGAGTGTCCCCCCGTCCAACAGTCACCTAATGGCCTTGTTCAATTAAATTAGGACGCGCATCAGCGTCGTAGACAGTCATGCGCCAAACCCACTCGACTGGAAAGGGTAGACCGAGATTATGCTTGTAGTGGTTTAGTTATTCTACCGTTCGGTTAACAACGGTCATATGGATGAATAGCCAATTATAATATACGTCACTTCGTTTTGAAATGTGATTTTAATCATATGGGATTCAGGTTAGTCTCAAGCGATGTGAAATACGTTGCGAGGTAGGGAGTTTTCAAACAGTTTGTGAGAAAACATCAATGACGTGCAAGGCTGTGGAGTCGCGAGGGGAAGGCATCTACTTGCAGAGCTGCTGAATACGGCCTCAGGTAGGGAAGTAAAAATAGTATTTCTAAAAGCGGAGTAAACAAGCCAAGAGCCAGAGTAGCCTAGACACAAACAGAGAGGGTGGGATGAAGGGAGAGAGGGAGAGAGGGAGGATGACAAAAACAGGGCCGAAATGCAACAACTGTCAATAGAGTGATCAAATGACCTAATATGCCTCTTATTTTGTCCTGATTTTATCCCATATCCAATGGCAAACATAGTAGACTAAATGTGCCACATGTTGCTGGTCCAATCATTACATTGCACCTACAGTAACTCTGAAGATGCTTAGGAATCAGAGGTCCAATAGGAATAAATGGAAAATATGAAAAGCTTTTGAAATATTTGACAGTCTGTTTCAGGAAAGATATTGAGGCACTGTTGACAAATGGTTGCTATACATTATACAAAGGGTGGGTCTAATCCTGAATGCTGATTGGTTAAAATATCATTCCAGCCGGTGTCTATTCCACAAGTTATCACCAGCTAAATCTATTACTTTAAAATGCCTATTTACTCTGTTCCATCTGACTGGGCAATCCACTGTCTCGTCAGCCCAGCCAGGCAATTTATGAACTTGATCTCCACTATAAAAAGCATCTAGAAATGATCTCACATTTCTTTTAGACTAACATTTAGTTTTCAACAGCAGAGATTTGTATAAACCTTGCTGTCTTTCTCTCTGACATTTGCAACATTGTTTCAATATTCAAATTCGATCTCCAGCTGTCCCATAGTAATGAACATGTCGGGAATTGGAACGAGACAGACAGACAGGGAGCGTTTCTCAGCCAGTCGAATTAATGAATCAGCTGGCATCATTTTTATGGATATACATTATACAAAGAAATGTCAATTGAAAAAGGGTAAAACGAAAAACAAAGTGCAGCTAGTTTGCAGTATTTCCAGCTTCAGTTTGAAGTGATTGTGTTACTGTAGCTGTGTTGTTGGCTAGCTCCTCTGAACAACAGTGTCCTGACGAGTGAGCACATTTTCTATGCCAGGCGAAATCGCGCCTCATTAGCTCATTGTTATGGATGTATCCAAATAAATGTCACTAGAAAACAGCTTAAACAAATGTGAATGCAGCTACTTTGCTGTTATTCTGGCTGCACTTTTTGACGTGACTGTAAATTAGCCGTAGTTGGCTAGCTAGCAAGCAAGGGATAAGAACATTGCCAGCCAGTATGGCAATGGAACATTTAGAACAAACGACTGGGTCACGTCCGTAAATACAGAACAAAAAGCCTAACGACTGGGTCGCGTCTCTGGCAACAGAACCAATAGAACGAACGACCAGCCGGCTTGGTTAGCAACCCTAGATTTGTATCGGGTCTATAACTTGTGGAAGGATGAAATAGTATGAATAAATTAATCAAAATAACGTTTTTAATGAAAATATGTAAATCATTATTTGAATATGTTGGTAACCCGTTGTATAAACGTGATAATGTCCTCGAAGCCTGTGTTTGGAGGATATATTGGCACGGTTTGCCAGACCTCGACTTCGTTTCTGGCCTAACAACACCCATGCCAATATATCCTCCAAACACCGGGCTTCTCGGGCATTATCACTTAAATGAAAGTCTTCTATCACATTACGTTATACAGAGCTAGTCAGTTTATTGTGAATTCATGATACTGATGCTGGTAGGTAATCATTGATTCTCCACCAAAGCACAGATCCATTGTTGTAGAGAGAGAGAGAGGGGGGGGGGGGGGGGGGGCACTGGAAAGAATCAACCAAAAAACAGAGCAAACTGGAATGTTATTTAGCCCTAAACATAGCCTTGCTATTGCGAGAGACCTGGCTCTCAAGAGAAGACAGGCTATGTGCACACTGCCCACAAAATATGGTGAAAACTGAGCTGCACCTCCTAACTTCCTGCCAAATGTATGATCACATTAGAGATACATATTTCCCACAGATCACACAGACCCACAAAAAAATTGAAAACAAATCAAACATTGATAATCTCCCATATCAGTCAGGCGAAATACACAGTGTGCAGTCACAGCAGCAAGATGTGTGGCCTGTTGCCATGAGAAAAGGGCAACCAGTGGAGCACAAACAACATTGTAAATTCCACCAATATTTATCTGTTTATTTATTTCCCCCCACTATTAATAATACAACTATTTGCACATTGCTAAAACACTTTACATAGCTGATAATATAACACTTGAAATGGCTATCTTTTTTAAAACCTTTTTGAATGCAATGTTAACTGTTAATTTCTAGTCGTTTTTTGTTGATGTCTTCTCACTTTTATTGATTGTTTATTTCACTTGCTTTGGCAATGTAATCACATGTTTCCCACGCCAATTTAATTTAATTTAATTGAGAGAGAACGAGAGAGAGAGAGAGAGAGAGAGAGAGAGACAGAGAGAGAGAGAGAGAGAGACAGAGAGAGAGAGACAGAGACAGAGAGAGAGAGAGAGAGAGAGAGAGAGAGAGAGAGAGAATTCACACCTTCATTATCTGTGATCAGCACCATGTGGACAGCAACTCTATGGACTGGGGAAGTGTTCTAGAAATAACACAGTAATACACTGCACTGTTGGTTCAGTGTGGTTCCACTAGAGGGCACAATTCCTGCACTACACTGAGGTAAAGTGGTTGTCATAATAACCATGGCAAAGATGGAATAATGATATATTATTAAGGAGAGTAATCTATAACCTATAGGGAGAGTGATCTAGAACCTATAGTGAGAGTGATCTAGAACCTATAGGGAGAGTGATCTAGAACCTATAGGGAGAGTGATCTAGAACCTATAGGGAGAGTGATCTAGAACCTATAGGGAGACTGATCTAGAACCTATAGGGAGAGGGATCTAGAACCTATAGGGAGAGGGATCTAGAACCTATAGGGAGAGTGATCTAGAACCTATAGGGAGAGTGATCTAGAACCTATAGGGAGAGTGATCTAGAACCTATAGGGAGAGTGATCTAGAACCTATAGGGAGAGGGATCTAGAACCTATAGGGAGATGGATCTAGAACCTATAGGGAGATGGATCTAGAACCTATAGGGAGAGTGATCTAGAACCTATAGGGAGAGTGAACTAGGAGTATAAGGCCAACTAGGGGAATGGAAATCACTTCAGATATAGTGCGCACTAAGGAAGAGATTATATTAAATATGATATACTTATGCTTTGCCAGAGATAACTACAGTACTATAACGGTTTTACTGTGTTTTTAACTGTGTCTGGGCCTCTCTCCCCCTGGTGTGATTCAGTGTTGCAGGTTTATGTGCTCTCTGTCTGGTGGTGGCCTGTAGCCTATGATGCACAGTACTGTCACTGTCCAGACTAGTGTAGTGAAGGACCATAGACCATCTTCTCAGTCCCCTATTGATGATTCTGCCTTTACGAAGCATCTTACCAACCACTGTAACAACGTTACTGCCGCTACTTAAAGGGGCAATATGTAGTTCAGGAATTCTTCAAGAATCAATGGCTTTATAGTTAATTTAAAAGTCCAAAAAGGGATGTACAAATCCCAGATTGCCCTTTTAAAAGGACTCATTGTATGGAGGGTGTTGCACAATAAAACATTGAAGCTGAGATGAGTTAGCTGAAAGCCAAATAAAAATGTTGGGCAAACCACGTTTCACACCCCCAGTATTTATGCGAGTTAAGTTATACCATATTTTAAAAAATCACAACAGCTTTGATGGAAACAGGTACAATTTTATAAATGCCGACAGATCATTTGTTTGTTGGACATGGTAAGATCTTTTTTGTGTCGGTAAAATGTATTATGCGAGAAATGGGGATGGAAATGCCTTTATGCGCAAATATTGATATAATAACCATCATATCGAAGTAAACTTGGAGTCATTCGATGACATGGTGTGTGGTCCTCCCTCTATGACTTGGGAAACCATGCCGTTTATTAGGGTACAGATAAAATAAGTTATGATGAACTTCACAGGGTGTTCTTAAAGCTCCTTTCCAATAAATATCCAGGGTCTGATTCTGGTGACATGATGATCGATGCTTGACCGCCGTTTGACAAATACAAATATTCTCGCTCTTGTCCATAAAAACCTCATCATATAGACTAGTCTACCAGCACAGCCCACCCACACTGTATCTGCCAGCTGTAGGCTAGAGCGCACCTGCCAACACCAGAGTGGGCACATTTGCTGTTCAACTCAACAGTTTTTGTGACAAAATTATCTGTAGAGTTGAAAATGCGATGGAAACAAATTTAACTTTTTATTTTTATTCGGTACATGGAAACTTAAGCGAAAAAGTAGGCCTACATTTTGTGTGCACTACGTCATCGCACACTGATTGTTATCCTCAACGAGTCCGTTTGGTGAGAAAATGTGCATATTTTCTTTATGCAGATTTTTGAATATTCTCATGAAATCTGTCGCCAATTGGATGGAAACCTACTGTCTTGCTAATGAATCATTCTGACTCCAGGCTGGGCTTTCATTTTCAGCGTCAGAGCAGTGCAGTGCTCAACTTCAGTGTGTGTGTGTGTGTGTGTGTGTGTTTGTGTATGATCTGCCACGGCTCCTTTTCCCGATCAATTAAAAACCTCTCCCTGTCACTTCCCAGACAGCAGCTGTATGCCAAATAGATGGCTACGGCCATTCATCTCCTGCCATATCTACGGCTCCTTATTATGTGCGTGCATGGGTGTCTGTCTCTCTCTCTGTGTGTGTGTGTGTGCGCGCACATGTGTAAGTGCAAATGTGTGTGTATGTTCAGATTTATGTGTGCGTGTGTTCTTCATAAACCTAAAATAAATAATAATAATAATAATACATCTATTTAACTCCATATTACCTCCAAGGAAATAGCCTTTGTCGTTATAAAACAGCTATTTGTATGCAAGCTCTCACTTAAGACTGATAAGAGGGAGGTTCCCCTCGGGATATGATGCATAAAATTATCTATTCCTCCTACCGCATACACACTATCAGACACTATCCAATGAGTAAGCCCTACTAAAAACATTTTACCCTGGAATTATTATTCTCATTTTATTTTTGTTGGGCTTTAAAAATGATTTGTAGCTCGAATCCTTTAAGCTAGGCACCATGATTCTATTGGACATATTATTCAAGGTCTCAGACTGTCCTCTCCATATAACTATTCTCTCCTTTACTTTGACGATTTCTAGTCTAGAATTCTCTCTCTCTCTCTCTCTCTCTCTCTCGCTCTCACGCTCTCTCTCGCTCTCTCGCTCTCTCTCGCTCTCACGCTCTCTCTCGCTCTCACGCTCTCCCTCGCTCTCTCTCGCTCCCTCGCTCTCTCTCGCTCACTCGCTCTCCCTCGCTCTCTCTCGCTCTCTCTCGCTCTCTCACTCTCTCTCGCTCTCTCACTCTCTCTCGCTCTCTCTCTCTCTCTCGCTCCCTCTCTCTCTCTCTCGCTCCCTCGCTCTCCCTCGCTCTCTCTCGCTCTCGCTCTCTCGCTCTCTCGCTCTCTCTCTCGCTCTCTCTCTCTCTCTCTCCCTCTCTCTCTCTCTCTCTCTCTCTCTCTCTCTCTCTCTCTCTCTCTCTCTCTCTCTCTCTCTCTCTCTCTCTCTCTCTCTCTCTCTCTCGCGCCCTCTCTCCCTCTCTCTACAACATACTCTCTGATACACTTATAATGTATTTAGTGTTGTTTACATTGTTCCAAATGATCAGCGCTCCTTACATTCTTTTTCTTGATCTCCAGTATTTTTCCACAACTAGTCACATTTATTCCACACATCTGACATCCACCTTCACCTCCTGAGCAAAACAAACATTCCCCCGTTTTGAGTTTATTCATCACGTCATCTGCATCCATTTTGCTGTTACAAGTGTTACGGTGTTCAGAGTTTGTTATAACCAATGTATTAATGTGATTATGATATGCTACAGGTCAGGCCCTATTAGTCACGGGCATGCGATGCATACGTGTGACGTAAAGAGAGCAAGGGTTGAGGGAATAAGGAATGTTTTTTCCTAAACAATGAGGGATTTCGGTAACAGAACTTTTCAGTCAGAAATGGCTGTAATTGGAAATACATATGGGAAAAATACACGTTTTTCAAATTCGAAAGATGTGGAGAATGCATGGCTGTGTGCTCGATTTTATACACCTGTCAGCAACGGGTGTGGCTGAAATAGCGTTGAAAGTTTTCAAGAGCCCAGTGGTCTTCATCATTGGGAAATGCAAAAAATATGGAACTACCCAGACTGCCTAGAGCTGGCCGTCCGACCAAACTGAGCAACCGGGCAAGAAGGACCTTGGTCAGGAAGGTGACCAAGAACCCAATGTCCACTGTGACAGAACTACAGAGTTCCTTGGCTGAGATGGGAGAATCTGACAGAAGGACAACAGTCTCTACAGCACTTCACCAATCTGGGCTTTGTGGGAAAGTGGCCAGATGGAAGCCACTTCTGAGAAAAAGGCTCATGACAGCACGTTGCAGTTCGCCTGGCACTTCAATCTTTTGTCTTGCCCATTCACTATCTGAATGGCACACATACACAATCCATGTCTCAATTGTCTCAAGGCTTAAAACTCCTTATTTAACCTGTCTCCTCCCCTTCATCTACACAGATTGAAGTTGATTTAGCAAAGTGACATCAATAAGGGATCATAGATTTCACTTGGATTCACCTGATCAGTCTGTCATGGAAAGAGCGGGTGTTCTTAATGTTTTGTACACTCAGTGTATATCCATGCTTTCTCGGGACAAAGTTGCAATCATATGGTGGTATGTATTGTATGTATGTACATATGCATGTATGTATGTATGTACACTACCGGTCGAAAGTTTTAGAACACCTATTCATTCAAGGGTTTTTCTTTATTTTAAAAATGTTCTACATTGTAGAATAATAGTGAAGACATCAAAACTATGAAATAACACATGGAATCATGTAGTTAGCCAAAAAAGTGTTAAACAAATCAGAATATATTTTATATTTGAGATTCTTCAAATAGCCACCCTTTGCCTTGATGACAGCTTTCACACCTGGAAAGCATTTCAATTAACAGGTGTGCCTTCTTAAAAGTTAATTTGTGGAATTTATTTCCTTCTTAATGCATTTGAGCCAATCAGTTGTGTTGTGACAAGGTAATGGGGTATACAGAAGATAGCCATATTTGGTAAAAGACCAAGTCCATATTATGGCAAGAACAGCTCAAATAAGCAAAGAGAAACGACAGTCCATCATTACTTTAAGACATGAAGGTCAGTCAATACGGAAAATGTCAAGAACTTTGAAAGTTTCTTCAAGTGCAGTCGCAAAAAAACATGAAGCGCTATGATGAAACTAGCTCTCTTGAGGACCGCCACAGGAATGGAAGACCCAGACTTACCTCTGCTGCAGAGGATAAGTTCATTAGAGTTACCAGCCTCAGAAATTTAAGGCCAAATAACTGCTTCACAGAGTTCAAGTAATAATAATAATAATATGCCATTTAGCAGACGCTTTTATCCAAAGCGACTTACAGTCATGCGTGCATACATTTTTGTGTATGGGTGGTCCCGGGGATCGAACCCACTACCTTTGCGTTACAAGCGCCGTGCTCTACCAGCTGAGCTACAGAGGACCACGTAACAGACACATCTCAACATCAACTGTTCAGAGGAGACTGTGTGAATCAGGCCTTCATTGTCGAATTGCTGCAAAGAAACCACTACAAAAGGACACCAATAATAAGAAGAGACTTGCTTGGGCCAAGAAACACGAGCAATGGACATTAGACTGGTGGAAGTGTGTCCTTTGGTCTGGAGTCCAAATTTGAGCTTTTTGGTTCCATCCACTGTGTCTTTGTGAGACGTGGTGTGGGTGAACGGATGATCTCTGCAGCATGTGTATTTCCCACCGTAAAGCATGGAGGAGGAGGTGTGATGGTGTGGGGGGTGCTTTGCTGGTGACACTGTCTGTGATTTATTTAGAATTCAAGGCACACTTAACCAGCATGGCTACCACAGCATTCTGCAGCAATACACCATCCCATCTGGTTTGGGCTTAGTGGGACTATCATTTGTTTTTCAACAGGACAATGACCCAATACACCTCCAGGCTATGTAAGGGCTATTTTACCAAGAAGGAGAGTGATGGAGTGCTGCACCAGATGACCTGGGCTCCACAATACCCCGACCTCAACCAAATTGAGATGGTTTAGGATGAGTCGGACTGCAGAGTGAAGGAAAAGCAGCCAACAAATGCTCAGTATATGTGGGAACTCCTTCAAGACTGTTGGAAAAGCATTCCAGGTGAAGCTGGTTGAGAGAATGGCAAGAGTGTGCAAAGCTGTCATCAAGGCAAAGGGTAGCTATTTGAAGAATCTCAAATAAAATATATTTTGATTTGTTTAACACTTTGTTGGTTACTACATGATTCCATATATGTGTTATTTCATAGTTTTGATGTCTTCACTATTATTCTACAATGTAAAAAATAGTAAAAAATGAAGAAAAACCCTTGAATGAGTCCCATGTAGCTCAGTTGTGTCACACCCTGGCTATGGGACTCTAGTTGTTGAGCCAGGGTGTGTTTGTTCTATGTGGTGTGTTTCTATGTTGGGGGTTCTAGTTCGTC
The DNA here is from genome assembly GCF_964263955.1 of Coregonus lavaretus. Classification (NCBI taxonomy): domain Eukaryota; kingdom Metazoa; phylum Chordata; class Actinopteri; order Salmoniformes; family Salmonidae; genus Coregonus; species Coregonus lavaretus. The sequence continues at coordinate 169,792 of NW_028157212.1, read as the reverse complement.
TATTTCTATGTTTTGCCTGAGTGACTCCCAATCAGAGGCAACGAGTGTCAGCTGTTGGCTGGTTGTCTCTGATTGGGAGCCATATTTAAACTGTCTGTTTTCCCTTTGTGTTTGTGGGTTTTTGTTCCGTGTTCGGTCATTGATACCGTTGGACGTCACGAGTCGTTTCTTGTTTTGTATTGTGTTTAAACTTTAACTATTAAAGTATGTTTGTTCATCACGCTGCGCCTTGGTCTCTCCCTGACGATCGTGACAGAAAAACCCACCAAAACTGGACCAAGCAGCGTGAAGAGGAGAGAGGAAGGACTTGGGATCGATGGAGTAGGGGTCTCGACTGGGCTAAGCCGAGTGAAGAGCAGAGAGGGTGGACTTGGGAACAGTGGAGGAAGAGTCTCGACTGGGTCAAGCCTAATGAAGAGCAGAATGGCTGGAGTTGGAGGCAGAAGAGCGAGAGTTGGGCGAAAACTATAGAGGCCTGGCCCACGGGGAGGAGAGACCCCCAGAACATTTTTAGGGGGGGGCTCACGACGTCGGGGCAGCAGGAGGCCGCGATAGAGCGGTCCAGCGGGTTGGCAGAGGAGGCCGCCATGTTAAGGGGGCCACTGGTCACTAAGGGGAAGGAAAGTGTGGAGGCACGGCGAGAGGTACTGGGGAGTGTTACCAGTCCGGTCCGGCCCGTTCCTGATCCCCGCGTAGGGCCAGGGGTGTGTGTCCCCAGTGCGGTCCGGTCTGTTCCTGTTCCTCGCATCGAGCCTGTGGTGCGCGTCGCCAGCCCGGTCCGGCCTGTTCCTGCTCCCTGCATCGAGCCTGTGGTACGCTTCGCCAGCCCGGTCCGGTCCGTTCCTGCTCCCCGCACCAAGTCAGTGGTGCGCTTCGTCAGTCCGGCACGGCCCGTGCCTGCTCCCCGCACCAAGCCTACGGTGTGCGTCGTCAGCCCGGCCCGGCCTGTTCCTGCCCCTCGCACCAAGCCTACGGTGCGCATCGCCAGCCCGGTAAGGCCCGTTGCTGCTCCACGCACCAAGCCTACGGTGCACGTCGCCAGCCCGGCCCGGCCTGTTCCTGCCACTCGCACCAAGTCTACGGTGCGCGTCGCCAGCCCGGCCCGGCCTGTTCCTGCCACTCGCACCAAGTCTACGGTGCGAGTCGTCAGCCTGGTCCAGCCCGTTCCTGCTACTCGCACCAAGCTAGGGGTGCGAGTCGTCAGCCTGGTCCAGCCCGTGCCTGCCACTCGCACCAAGCCAGGGGTGCGAGTCGTCAGCCTGGTCCAGCCCGTTCCTGCCACTCGCACCAAGCCAGGGGTGCGAGTCGTCAGCCTGGTCCAGCCCGTTCCGGCCACTCGCACCAAGCCAGGGGTGCGAGTCGTCAGTCCAGTGAGGCCCGTTGCTGCTCCACGCACCAAGCCAGGGGTGCGTATCGTCAGCCAGGTCCGGTCCTTTCCTGCCTCACGCACCAAGCCAGGGGTGCGCGTCGTCTGTCCGGCACAACCCGTGCCTGGGTCACCGGTGCCTAACCAGGTACCGGTCAACGGCTCCACTACGGAGTTGAAGCTAACCGCTCCTGCTACGTCCAGTCCAGCTCTAGCCAGCGGGGCCAGACCGGACCAGGGGCGCTATGGGGGGTTTGTTGGAGGGTGGTGGGCAAGCCCGGAGCCAGAACCGCCGCCGAGGAGGTATGCCCACCCAGCCCTCCCCTGTTTTGCTCTTTTTGAGGCGCGGTCGCAGTCCGCGCCTTTAGGGGGGGGTACTGTCACACCCTGGCTATGGGACTCTAGTTGTTGAGCCAGGGTTTGTTTGTTCTATGTGGTGTGTTTCTATGTTGGGGGTTCTAGTTCGTCTATTTCTATGTTTTGCCTGAGTGACTCCCAATCAGAGGCAACGAGTGTCAGCTGTTGGCTGGTTGTCTCTGATTGGGAGCCATATTTAAACTGTCTGTTTTCCCTTTGTGTTTGTGGGTTTTTGTTCCGTGTTCGGTCATTGATACCGTTGGACGTCACGAGTCGTTTCTTGTTTTGTATTGTGTTTAAACTTTAACTATTAAAGTATGTTTGTTCATCACGCTGCGCCTTGGTCTCTCCCTGACGATCGTGACAAGTTGGTAGAGCATGGCGTTTGCAACGCCAGGGTTGTGGGTTCGATTCCCACGGGGGGCCAGTATGAAAATGTATGCACTCACTAAAAAACTGTAAGTCGCTCTGGATAAGAGCGTCTGTTAAATGACTCAAATGTAAAAATATTTGAAGAATGTCAAATATACAATATATTTTGATTTGTTTAACACTTTGTTGGTTACTACATGATTCCATATAAGTTATTTCATCATTTTGATGTCTTCACTATTATTCTACAATGTAGAAAATAGTAAAAATAAAGAAAACCCCTTGAATGAGTAGGTGTTCTAAAACGTTTGATCGGTAGTGTATGTATGTATCATACAGTGAGAAAGCACTTTATTCATACTTTTTTATTTTATTTTATTTCACCTTTATTTAACCAGGTAAGCCAGTTGAGAACAAGTTCTCATTTACAACTGCGACCTGGCCAAGATAAAGCATAGCAGTGCGATAAAAACAACATAGAGTTACATATGGCTCTGCTGTAGCCGGCCGCAACCGGGAGACCAATGGGGCGGCGCACAATTGGCCCAGCGTCGTCCAGGGTAGGGGAGGGAATGGCCGGCAGGGAGGTAGCTCAGTTGGTAGAGCATGGCGTTTGCAACGCCAGGGTTGTGGGTTCGATTCCCACGGGGGGCCAGTATGAAAATAAAAAAAGAATAAATGTATGCACTAACTGTAAGTCGCTCTGGATAAGAGCGTCTGCTAAATGACGTAAATGTAAAATAAACGTAAATATGGGGTAAAAAAAACATAAAGTCAAAAATACAACAGAAAATATATATACAGTGTGTGCAAATGTAGCAAGTTATGGAGGTAAGGCAATAAATAGGCTATAGTGCAAAATAATTACAATAGTATTAACACTGGAATGCTAGATGTGCAAGAGATTATGTGCAAATAGAGATACTGGGGTGCAAAAGAGCAAAATAAATAACAATATAGGGATGAGGTAGTTGGGTGGGCTAATTTCAGATGGGCTGTGTACAGGTGCAGTGATCGGTAAGGTGCTCTGACAACTGATGCTTAAAGTTAGTGAGGGAGATAAGAGTCTCCAGCTTCAGAGATTTTTGCAATTCGTTCCAGTCATTGGCAGCAGAGAACTGGAAGGAATGGCGGCCAAAGGAGGTGTTGGCTTTGGGAATGACCAGTGAGATATACCTGCTGGAGCGCAGACTACGGGTGGGTGCTGCTATGATGACCAATGAGCTAAGATAAGGCGGGGATTTGCCTAGCAGTGATTTATAGATGGCCTGGAGCCAGTGGGTTTGACGACGAACATGTAGTGAGGACCAGCCAACAAGAGCGTACAGGTCACAGTGGTGGGTAGTGTATGGGGCTTTGGAGACAAAACGGATGGCACTGTGATAGACTACATCCAATTTGCTGAGTAGAGTGTTGGAGGCTATTTTGTAAATGACATCGCCGAAGTCAAGGATTGGTAGGATAGTCAGTTTTACGAGGGCATGTTTGGCAGCATGAGTGAAGGAGGCTTTGTTGCGAAATAGGAAGCCAATTCTAGATTTAACTTTGGATTGGAGATTCTTTATGTGAGTCTGGAAGGAGAGTTTACAGTCTAACCAGACACCTAGGTATTTGTAGTTGTCCACATACTCTAGGTCAGACCCGTCGAGAGTGGTGATTCTAGTCGGGTGGGCGGGTGCCAGCAGCGTTCGATTGAAAAGCATGCATTTAGTTTTACTAGTGTTTAAGAGCAGTTGGAGGCTACTGAAGGAGTGTTGTATGGCATTGAAGCTCGTTTGGAGGTTTGTTAACACAGTGTCCAATGAAGGGCCAGATGTATACAAAATGGTGTCGTCTGCGTAGAGGTGGATCTGAGAGTCACCAGCAGCAAGAGCGACATCATTGATATACACGGAGAAAAGTGTCGGCCCAAGAATTGAACCCTGTGGCACCCCCATAGAGACTGCCATAGGTCCAGACAACAGGCCCTCCGATTTGACACACTGAACTCTATCTGACAAGTAGTTGGTGAATCAGGCGATACCATACTTATCAATGTGTTATCTCTGTTATCTTGTTTTCAGACACAGAAGCGGAGAGGAACGCGCTGAAAGAGCATGTCTACCCCAAACTACGGGATTTCTGCAGAGAGAATTATGGGATTGAGTTCCAGGTAATATAACATTTCCCTTCTTTCTCTTTGGGCGTCTTGCATATCCCCAGTGATGCTCGGGTTAACTCATAACCTGCAGTCCCCTATGGTTATATCCGCAGAGCGGGCGGGTTTAGGGTCATGAAATATTGTGTGTGTGAAGGGGGGTTGGTTGTGGTCAGGTTGAATAAAGAAAAAAAAAAATGTATCATTCTTGTGCAGTTCATACCTCAAGGGAACTGTAGCCTACTGTTCAGATGGGTTAAATGAAAACTAAAATCTGGACACTGAATATAATTCTATGACCTCCTTACTAACTCCTGCGGAATTAAGCATTTCTTGCAGTTAAAAGATACACGAAATGTGCATTTTGACTCAGGAGTGGAGAAATATGATTTCTTCCTTTCAGCATCCTGAGAGAATGTGAATACGCAGTTAGGGACTGTCTTAATCAGCATCATAGAATCACCCTGTGACCAAAATAATACCCTCACTTCTTGGACAGACCAGAGCCTTAGATATGCAGTTTTAGAAATTGTTCTTCGTCCAGTAAGCATTACATGGCATCACAGGAATTTTGATAGCGCACAGGGCTGTGGGCCAGAAGGTCGTGGGTTCGCAGACCACCGTGGACAAGAGTAGGGGTGGAAAGATATCCTTTATAGTAAAAGCATTGCATTCATCTATCATCGTATTTACAGGTCAGAGAAAAAAATAAGCCTTTTATAAACATTTCATGTAATTCTATGTCATTTGACATATTAGCAGAATATTTTTTAATACCACACAAATTACAGAAATTACAGGCTAAGAATGGACAATGTGTTCATCTTATCATATTTCTCCAATACCAAATAATCTTGTTTGCAACGAAACTGTCCCTGTTTGCAAATAATTAAATCTGAGACGTCATTAGTAATCTGAGCATGGTACTTTCAAAAGTCAGGCCTACCTTTCCACCCTGGACAGAGGAGGCCGAAAAATCTAAGCTTTAACTGCTCTTCTTCCGTGGCTTAACCAAACGAGAGAGAAGGTCACGAGTTTCCCTAAAAGTTGTCTGAGTTTAAACGTCTTCTATTTTACAGAAAGTGAATAGCTTAATGAATTGATAGTGACAGAATTAGAATACTTCCCAAGCAAAGTCTATTTATTGTCTCCTCGGCTATAGAAGGCTGTAGCTCAGCCTCTGATGGGCGGCAGGTAGCTTAGTGGTTAAGAACGTTGTGCCATAACGTTGTGCTCATAACCCGAAAGGTCGCTGGTTCTAATCCCCAAGCCGACTAGGTGAAAAATCTGTCGATGTGCCCTTGAGCAAGGCACTTAACCCTAATTGCTCCTGTAAGTCGCTCTGGATAAGAGCGTCTGCTAAATGACTAAAATGTTTAAAAAAATGATAGTCCCATATGGATCGGCGTCACGACTTTCCCGGGTATTTTACAGATTGTTTCTAGCATAAAGCATCGCGGACCAAAGCGCTGTTATAGATCACTTTATATAATCTGATGCATTTTATTTTCTTCCGAATCTTAAGCTAACAAGGGGTATGCCTGTGTTTTTTTGCCATTTTCTTGAATAAAAGGTAGGCCTATGGCGTACCCTCTCATAACTCTCCAATTAGAGTCTTGGTTTTAACTTAACAGCCCATCACTGACATGGAGGTAGGCTAGTTAAAGAGTGCATGGTGGGTGGAGGAATTGACCGACATACAGTGCTTTCGGAAAGTACTCAGACCCTTTGACTTTTTCCACATTTTGTTACGTTACAGCCTTATTCTAAAATTGATTAAATAAATAAAAATCCTCAGCAATCTACACACAATACCCCATAATGACAAAGTGAAAACAGATTTTTAGAAATGTTTGCTAATTTATTACAAACAAAAAACAGAAATACCTTATTTACATAAGAATTCAGACCCTTTGCTATGCGACTCGAAATTGAGCTCAGGTGCATCCTGTTTCCATTGGTAATCCTTGAGATGTTTCTACAACTTGATTGGAGTCCACCTGTGATAAATTCAATTGATTGGACATGATTTGGAAAGGCACACACCTTTATATATAAGGTCCCACAATTGACAGTGCATGTCAGAGCAAAAACCAAGCCATGAGGTTGAAGGAATTGTCCGTAAAGCTCCGAGACAGGATTGTGTATGGTCACTCTGACAGAGCTCCAGAGTTCCTCTGTGGAGATGGGAGAACCTTCCAGAAGGACAACCATCTCTGCACCACTCTACCAATCAGGCCTTTATGGTAGAGTGGACAGACGGAAGCCACTCCTCAGTAAAAGGCACATGACAGCCCGCTTGGAGTTTGCCAAAAGGCACCTAATGGACTCTCAGACCATGAGAAACAAGATTCTCTGGTCTGATGAAACCAAGATTGAACCCTTTGGCCTGAATGCCAAGCGTCACGTCTGGAAGAAACCTGGAACCATCCCTAAGGTGAAGCATGGTGGTGGCAGCATCATGCTGTGGGGATGTTCTTCAACCCAAGGGACTGGGAGACTAGTCAGGATCGAGGGAAAGATGAACGGAGCAAAGTACAGAGAGATCCTTGAGTGCTCAGAGAGATCCTTGAGATCCTTGACCTGCTCCAGAGCGCTCAGGACCTCAGACTGGGGTGAAGGTTCACCTTCCAACAGGATAACGACCCTAAGCACACAGCCAAGACAAGGCAGGAGTGGCTTCAGGACAAGTCTCTGAATGTCCTTGAGTGGCCCAGCCAGAGCCCGGATTGAATCGAATCGAACACCTCTGGAGAGACCTGAAAATAGCTGTGCAGCAATGCTCCCCATCCAACCTCACAGAGCTTGAGAGGATCTGCAGAGAACAACGTGAGAAACTTCCCAAATACAGGTGTGCCAAGCTTGTAACGTCATACCCAAGAAGACTCAAGGCTGTAATCGCTGCCAAATGTGCTTCAACAAGGTACTGAGTAAAGGGTCTGAATACTAATGTAAATGTGATATTTCAGTTTTGTTTTGTTTTTGTAAATTAGCAAACATTTCTAAAAACCTGTTTTTGCTTTGTTATTATTGGGTATTGTGTGTAGATTGATGAGGGGATAAACACAATTGAATCGATTTTAGAGTAAGGCTGCAGCAGCTATCTTAGAAATATAAATTTGCTCTGTGCTTCTCCAATCCTGCACGTTGTAGCCTATAGCCTATAGGATATGGATCATTTGATTGTGACCACAAAAATAGCCTATAGGCGCACTTGATATTGCGTGCCCAGCGGAGAATCAGAGATGAGGGTCGGCATCGGGCACACATCGATATATATCAATTAATTCTAAAACACTGAGAAATATTGAAATTTCCTCAATTACAAATTACATGACCCCCCCCCCCCTTACATAACCCTCACATAACCCTCCCCTGGACAATATTTAAAAAATACTAAATCCTCCCCTTGACTGAAATTGAAAAAGCATGACCCTTCCCCATTTTCCTCCAGGTAATCATTCTGTACATTTTGATCCATCCCTAATTATAGACAAGTTGACTACAAATAGCCTACCAAAATTTCGGGAATTATAAGCAGAAATATATCCAAATTAGTCAACAACAAAAAAATGCACTCCCTGTCAACAATTTGTTCCTCCATCTCTGACTGTAGTCTACAGCGCATTTTCTATATTAACGGGTTATGGTCGGGTGCGGCCCTCAGATTGTCACTTCAGCACATATAGTCGGGTGGTTGCGGGTGGGTTATTAGCAATTGCTGGCGGGTGCGGGTTAACAAACAACTGACCCACTAATATCCCCCCAGACCAGGCTTTCAATATTGATCGAAAAAAGGTTTTAAATAATTTAAATCACTGTCTGGACTGGCCCAACGATGAAAGCAGACACAAACTCAGCAACATGCCTTGAAGGGTCCCACGAGTCAGCTGCACACAGGGGCCCTGTCTCTTTAAGGCAGACAGAAGGGCAGTGGAGATAAGGAAGGATGGTGAATGCTGCAGGAAATCTCTCTTTGATATGACCGTGTGTGTGTGTGTGATTGTGTGGGCGTGTTTGTGTGTGTTCCCTTTGTTGTTTCTCCCTACCATGAATGCATTAGCCCCATTTTCCCCATGGCTCTCACCGATCTGGGATCATTCACATTGCAAATGGCTGGTGTGGCGCTGCGCTGAGAGATTTTATCAAAATATGTTTGTTAAACAAATCCAGGAGAGCCCCCTGGAGTAAAGTCGCAATCAGATTTTTCTGAGATTGTTCTTGGATGAATTGTCAGGCTTCTCCCTTTGATATCCGAAGTGATGCTTTGTGGGGGCCCGAGTGACCTCGGAAATGGTTCCCTAGGCGACACCAGCATGACATAAGCAATAAGCTGCTTTAATGCAAAATGACCTGCTGAGAGACTGTGTGGTTTGATAGTCAACAGCTCACCCCTTGAATGTACTAAACATTGAGTGTCCTAAACCATTAGGTGGGTTTTCACCGATTGACACCTAAGTAAATCACTAGGGGACTTCTTCTCAGGAAAACAGTACAATAACAGGTAGTGCAGGCTTTTGTTCCAGATCAGCAATAACACATCTGATGCAGGTAGCCTTGACGACTCAAACTGAATTATTCCGCTACTCTATTGTTCGCTACGTGCTTCAGTCTGAGACCGCCATCGTTTGAAGTCCTTTGTGGGTGACGTCAAAAAATGAAGGGTGTTGTACAAAACAAAAAGTAATCAGCGATTGGGTCATCTCTAACCAATCAGAGTTATCAAAGCCAATGGCTCTGGCCCAACCCATCGGTTTCTGGGACAAATCAGACGGTCTAGAACGTATTTCCATTCTAGAACTCGTAAGAGTGTTTGGTTTTCGCCAGGCATCATGGGACCAATGTCGTTCAAAAAGTTATACTTTTGACTCATCTGTCCATAGAACATTAATTCCAAGAGTCTTGATGATCATCCAGGTGCTTCCAGGTGCTTTTTGGCAAACTTGAGTCAACTTTTTGGACGAGATGGGTCCCATTATGCCTGGTGAAAACCAAACACTACATTCCACAGTAAGAACCTCATACCAACGGTCAAGCATGGTGGTGGTGGTGTGATGGTTTGGTGATGCTTTGCTGCCGCAGAACCTGGACGATTTGCCTTTATGGAAGGAACCATGAATTCTGCTCTGTATCAGAGAACTATACAGGAGAATGTCAGGCCATCCGTCTGTGAGCTGAAGCTGAAGCGCAGCTGGGTCATGTAGCAAGACAATGATCCAAAACAGACAATCAAGTCTACATGAAAATGGCCAAAAAGCAACACATTTGAAGTTTTGGAATGGCCTAGTCAAAGTCCAAACCTAATCCCAATTGAGATGTTGTTGCAGGACTTGAAACGAGCTGTTCATGCTTGAAAACCCACAAATGTCACTGAGTTAAAGCAGTTCTGCATGGAAGAGTGGGCCAAATTTCCTCCACAGCGACATGAGAGACTGATCAACAACTACAGGAAGCGTTTGGTTGAAGTCATTGCAGCTAAAGGTGGCACAACCCGTTATTGAGTGTAAGGGGGCAATTACTTTTTCACACAGGGGCATTGGGTGTTGTATAATTTTGTTAGTGAAATAAATAAAATAAGAATATATATATTTTGTTATTTGTAAACTCAGTTTCCCTTTATCTAATATTAGGTTTAGGTTGAAGATCTGATAACATTCAGTATCAAAAATATGCAAAAATAGAGAAAATCAGAAAGAGGGCAAATACTTTATCAATCACCTCATACCAAATTGACTCGTTACTGGTGTATACTGCCAAATAACCGTTACTGTAAATTTAATATTTGTATATTTTCTACTATTTCTCCTTTTTTTCCATTGCCCGTAAGTAAGTATTTCACTGTTAGTCTACACCTGTTGTTTACAAAGCATGTGACAAATATAATGTGATTTGATTTGATATGCTATGAAGAAATAGAGATACGCCTTCTATGCAACACTCGACACACACACACACACAGAGAAACACACACAGAAACGCACACACCCATCAAGCACACACACTCCCGTCACCACAAGAGATGAACTACAATAGCAGCTCTCCCGCTACAGTTGTGGGATATTGTTTAACGGCTGTCAGTCAAACGTCTCTAACAATACTAGCTACTGAGGGGAGAGACAGACAAGAGGTGAAACTCTCTATCGTGCAGTGGCTTTTTAGAGGCAATAAGCTTGTCATTTTAGCTTTGTCGAAAAACCAGAGAGAGGGAATATATCCTCCTCCACACAAACGCTCTCAGACCGGAGCTGTGTTTTCAGAATTATTTTGTCTTCTTTAAGGATCTCAAAGTGTTTTCTAAAGATGAAAAACACGTCAACAATGTATCTTTTTTCCTCCAACCTGCTAAAGCTGTGGGCTTGATGTGCAGACCTGCTTTGTTGTTCTGAGCAGTTCTTTTTGAATAATTATTTTAGCGCTTTCAAACACAAAACAGACACAGTTCTAGGATCAAATGGCGTAAGATAGATGGGGAAGTTGAGAAAAGGTGCAGTTTTTCCTCGTCTTCATTAGCCCTTGTTTACCAACTGATTTTCAATTATGCTAAATGAACTTGTGCATCTCTAAGAGAATGGGGTTGGTGAAAACTTGTTTAAGTAGTTAGTAGAAAGCAGAACTGAAATGTAATGTGGATAGTCACGTACTGTATACTGTACGCCTCTCTCAGTCGCTCTCTCTCCCTGTCTCTCTCTCCATCCATCCATCCATCCCTCCCTCCCCATCTCTCATCTCTTTGGCATTGCTCCAGAGAGAGAGAGAGAGAGAGAGAGAGGAGAGAGAGAGAGAGAGAGAGAGAGAGAGAGAGAGAGAGAGAGAGAGAGAGAGAGAGAGAGAGAGAGAGAGAGAGAGAGAGAGTCCACTGTCCTGGTCTCTCTTCCTGGCTGCTATAACCCCTCTCCTCCCCTCTCTCCAGTCCTCCGCTAAAATTGAAAAAGAAGAGCGGTAGCGGTGGACGCCGTCATCCGCTAACACGATTATACAGCCACTTAGCAGCCAGACAATTCAGAACCAGCCCCAAGATGATTTTCCCTTCGTCAGAAACTGCCTCATTATAATACAGTAAAACTATGTCTTTCCTGCCCATACATCTTCATTGTGGACCTTAACATGATGAACTTCACCCATGGGTGAGCCAAAATGTCAGGGGTTTACCTTTAATTGGCCCTAAGTGTCAGCAACTGGCGTATAGTTTGGATCTGTAACATTAGCGGCTGTCTGAGCCGGAATGGGTAATTGAGAGATATTTGTGGTTTTCTGCCTCCCATCTCCCTCCAGGTGTCTTGTGGGATGTTAGAGTGTCTCCAGCTGCGATTAGGATGTTTTTATTTTCACACGGAAGCAGGTTTGTTCTTGATTTCGATGTAGGAGGACTTCTCACACAAAGCAGATCAATCACATGATTAATGATATACACCACACTATTGTTGCGTTGGTAAAAGTCTTTAGATATGAACTGTATTTCTGGAGGTGGCATTTCTTTTTCGGTGTTATTTTGCCTCGGAGGGATTCTGTTGGTTGTTCTTTTCTATTTTCTGCCTGATTTCATACCCTTTCCTTCGAGACGTGGAGGCCTAATCCTCAAGTCTAATAGTCTAACATCCAATAGAGAAAAAAAATGATTATTTTGTACTTGACCTGCCGCGAGCAAATGCCTTTCAAGGGTAATCGCAAGCTGCTTAACTGAAGTTGCCTCTGCCTCTTATGTAAGCAGCCACAACCCCTCCTACCACAGAGGGATGGAGAGATGGAGAGAGAGGGATGGAGAGATGGAGAGAGAGGGATGGAGAGATGGAGAGAGGGGGATGGAGAGAGGGAGAGAGAGGGATGGAGAGATGGAGAGAGAAGGATGGAGAGATGGAGAGAGGGAGAGAGAGGGATGGAGAGATGGAGAGAGAGGGATGGAGAGATGGAGAGAGGGGGATGGAGAGAGGGAGAGAGAGGGATGGAGAGAGAGGGATGGAGAGAGGGAGAGAGAGGGATGGAGAGATGGAGAGAGAGGGATGGAGAGAGGGAGAGAGAGGGATGGAGAGATGGAGAGAGAGGGATGGAGAGAGGGAGAGAGAGGGATGGAGAGAGGGAGAGAGAGGGATGGAGAGAGGGAGAGAGAGGGATGGAGAGAGGGAGAGAGAGGGATGGAGAGAGGGAGAGAGAGGGATGGAGAGATGTAGAGAGAGGGATGGAGAGAGGGAGAGAGAGGGATGGAGAGAGGGAGAGAGAGGGATGAAGAGAGGGAGAGAGAGGGATGGAGAGATGGAGAGAGAGGGATGGAGAGATGGAGAGAGAGGGATGGAGAGATGGAGAGAGGGGGATGGAGAGAGGGAGAGAGAGGGATGGAGAGATGGAGAGAGGGGGATGGAGAGAGGGAGAGAGAGGGATGGAGAGAGGGAGAGAGAGGGATGGAGAGAGGGAGAGAGAGGGATGGAGAGATGGAGAGAGAGGGATGGAGAGATGGAGAGAGAGGGATGGAGAGAGGGAGAGAGAGGGATGGAGAGATGGAGAGAGAGGGATGGAGAGAGGGAGAGAGAGGGATGGAGAGAGGGAGAGCGAAAGAGAGGGATGGAGAGATGGAGAGAGAGAGATGGAGAGAGGGAGAGTGAAAGAGGGGGATGGATGCAGGGAGAGAGAGATACAGGGGTAGGGTATCAATAAATCCCGGTTTAAGGATTCCCGGAATCAGGAGGGAATCAGCAGGAAATCCAGGATCCTTGATTTCTGGAAAAGCAGGGAATTTAATGAAAGTTCCCAGAATTTTACAACCCTATACGGGGGAGATGTATTGGTGCTTTAATATTATGTCTTCACTGTGTAAACTTTCCTTGGGATCTGAAAGGTACTATACAATTAAATATATGTAATTATATGGGGGGGGGGGGGGGGGTGGTTTTAGAACAAGATGACTAATGTCTTCATTTGAGTTTAATTACTCTGCCGAATCCCCCGCCTCCCTGCCATAATACAGTGAGGGAAAAAAGTATTTGATCCCCTGCTGATTTTGTATGTTTGCCCACTGACAAATACATGATCAGTCTATAATTTTAATGGTAGGTTTATTTGAACAGTGAGAGACAGAATAACAACAAAAAAATCCAGAAAAACGCATGTCAAAAATGTTAGAAATTGATTTGCATTTTAATGAGGGAAATAAGTATTTGACCCCTCTGCAAAACATTACTTAGTACTTGGTGGCAAAACCCTTGTTGGCAATCACAGAGGTCAGACGTTTCTTGTAGTTGGCCACCAGGTTTGCACACATCTCAGGAGGGATTTTGTCCCACACCTCTTTGCAGATCTTCTCCAAGTCATTAAGGTTTCGAGGCTGACGTTTGGCAACTCGAACCTTCAGCTCCCTCCACAGATTTTCTATGGGATTAAGGTCTGGAGACTGGCTAGGCCACTCCAGGACCTTAATGTGCTTCTTCTTGAGCCACTCCTTTGTTGCCTTGGCCGTGTGTTTTGGGTCATTGTCATGCTGGAATACCCATCCACAACCCATTTTCAATACCCTGGCTGAGGGGAGGAGGTTCTCACCCAAGATTTGACGGTACATGGCCCCATCCATCGTCCCTTTTGATGCGGTGAAGTTGTCCTGTCCCCTTAGCAGAAAAACACCCCCAAAGCATAATGTTTCCACCTCCATGTTTGACGGTGGGAATGGTGTTCTTGGGGTCATAGGCAGCATTCCTCCTCCTCCAAACACAGCAAGTTGAGTTGATACCAAAGAGCTCGATTTTGGTCTCATCTGACCACAACACTTTCACCCAGTTCTCCTCTGAATCATTCAGATGTTCATTGGCAAACTTCAGACAGGCCTGTATATGTGCTTTCTTGAGCAGGGGACCTTGCAGGCGCTGCAGGATTTCAGTCTTTCACGGCGTAGTGTGTTACCAATTGTTTTCTTGGTGACTATGGTCCCATCTGCCTTGAGATCATTGGCAAGATCCTCCAGTGTAGTTCTGGGCTGATTCCTCACCGTTTTCATGATCATTGCAACTCCACGAGGTGAGATCTTGCATGGAGCCCCAGGCCGAGGGAGATTGACAGTTATTTTGTGTTTCTTCCATTTGCGAATAATTGCACCAACTGTTGTCACCTTCTCACCAAGCTGCTTGGAGATGGTCTTGTAGCCCATTCCAGCCTTGTGTAGGTCTACAATCTTGTCCCTGACATCCTTGGAGAGCTCTTTGGTCTTGGCCATGGTGGAGAGTTTGGAATCTGATTGATTGATTGCTTCTGTGGACAGGTGTCTTTTATACAGGTAACAAACTGAGATTAGGAGCATTCCCTTTAAGAGTGTGCTCCTAATCTCAGCTCGTTACCTGTATAAAAGACACCTGGGAGCCAGAAATCTTTCTGATTGAGAGGGGGTCAAATACTTATTTCCCTCATTAAAATTCAAATCAATTTATAACATTTTTGACATGTGTTTTTCTGGATTGACATGTGTTTTTCTGTGTTTTTCTGGATTTTTTTGTTGTTATTTTTGTTATTATTCTGTCTCTCACTGTTCAAATAAATCTACCATTAAAATTATAGACTGATCATTTCTTTGTCAGTGGGCAAACGTACAAAATCAGCAGGGGATCAAATCCCCCACTGTATGTTCTGTTACACCTCTCCATTCTCCCATCAACACAGGGGTGTTATGAGCTCATGATGCACATTTGCTTTTTTACGGTACCACCACAGTGACTTTTGTTCCTTTTAAGTTTCAAAAATGTACCTTCCTCTACATAGCCGTTGGAGGATGTTTTGAGTAGGGGGGTAAATATAAATACATTTGCCAAAATTAAATAATTACTCCTGTCTATACAGAAATAAACAAAATACTTCAGAATACTTCACTAGAGATATGACTTAGTCACAGAGGATCATTAGCTTCTTTTGAAGCTGTGGGTTGTTTCAAATCACACGCGTGTAGGCCTATATGTCTGGTTGGACTGCACGCATGGCAAAAGGACTAGCTGATTATTGAGATGCGGCTGTCAGTGAAATGCATCTAAAATATGTGTGAAGATAATGTGTCTTCGGTATAATTTGAAATGTTGAGACAAGACGAAGGGGAGGTGTGTGGTGAAGATATTGGCTCGTCTATCTCCAGAATGCACCGAGCTGTCTCCCACCAATTCTTGCGCAGTCATTATTTTATTGTGTTAATTGTTTGCACTTTTTTTTTTTTTTTTTTTTAATTCCCCATTACACATGTAACCAGTAGTAAATGGACCATTAATCCCCGTCATTTGGTTACATACATTTCTGTTAATTCACGGATTAATTAGAACTACAGTTATTTTACTGTGAAGTCGGAGTGGAAACGTCGTTTGCACAACCTGCTACACTTGTGAGAAACAAGTTTTGTTATTTCATACCATAATTTACGAGTTTTGTACATTTTTTTTCAATGTATTTCGTTTGAAGTGCTCCATGTGAGCAACGCGCATATGTCTGGTTTCTCGGTCCTCTTAATGTCGATGGAGAGAGCGCGCATGAGCACACATCGGCTAAGTGGATGTCTTAACCACTAATAAACTGAACTTCTCAGTCATCTTTTCTTCACCTCATCACATGTCAACGAGTTCGCTTGTTATTCATTTTTTATCCATTGTGAATGATAATATTTCCTCGCGGTATTTGAAAAAAATAAAAATCCAACACTCTCCCCCCTCGATAATCACCAGGCCTCGGTGTGAAAGAGCAAACTGTCATGCTCTGCGGATCCCATATATCCAGTGGAAACTTCATAAAATACCTGAACACATATCCCTTTTGCGCAAAAAAACAGCTGTGTCTGTCCGGAGCTCACTGCTGCAGGAAACTCTGAGGTACCCGGAATAGGCTAGTTGATACAATGTTGCAAGTTCACAAACCACAGCTTAGACATATATACAGGACCCAGTAAGATGGATAGATAGAAAGGCGGACAGGTGGAGGGGGTATCTATAGAGTGATGACAAACCTGCATTTTCATCAGGACAATGGATGTTATAGTCCTGCTGCTGCATTGGTCCAGGCCAGGGTTCTTCAATTCCGGTCCTGGAGGGCCGAAAACACTTCTGTTTTTTATTTCTACTCGGTCGTTAATTGCACTCACCTGGTGTCCCAGGTCTGAATTAGCTCCTGGTTAGAAGGAGAGGATGAAAAACAGAGGTGTTTCGGCCCCTCCAGGACCGGAATTGAAGAACCCTGGTCTAGGCTATATCTAATTTCTTTAGCTGCCAATGGCTCACGTTGAATCAATGTGTCCATATGGCAGAGGCTGGTTCTCTCGCATTAGTGGCATTTTAACTTTTAGATTTAACATTTATAATTCAGATTTGTATTATTAAGTGAAAATGATTTTGAGAAACGAAAATGTTATTATTGAAATGAAACTGTTCCAGAAAAATGCTCATATGAAAATCATAACTGGCACGCAGATCGGTAGAAATGGTAGCTTCCCCAAATTTGAAACTCAAACTTGAAACTCATACAGCTAGGAATAGACCATTGTGAACAGAGCACACATTTCTTTGTACTGCATAATAACAACGTGTGTGTGTGTGTGTGAGAGAGAGAGAGACACCTACCTGGAGGTGACAGCATTCCCTCCCCCATATGCCCCCCTTGGCACAACTACGACAACATAACCAACAAAAATGGGTCACAACTCCTGCAGCTCTGTCGCACACTGAGTATGTACATAGTCAATGGTAGGCTTTGAGGGGACTCCTATGATAGGTACACCTATAGCTCATCTCTTGGCAGTAGTACTGTAGACTACTTTATCACTGACCTCAACCCAGAGTCTCTCAGAGCGTTCACAGTCAGCCCACTGACACCCCTATCAGACCACAGCAAAATCACAGTCTACTTGAACAGAGCAATACTCAATCATGAGGCATCAAAGCCAAAGGAACTGAATAATATTAAGAAATGCTATAGATGGAAGGAAAGTAGTGTTGAAACCTACCAAAAAACAATTAGGCAACAACAAATTCAATCCATTCTAGACAACTTCCTGGACAAAACGTTCCACTGTAATAGTGAAGGTGTAAACTTGGCAGTAGAAAACCTAAACAGTATATTTGACCTCTCAGCTTCCCTATCAAATCTAAAAATCTCTAACAGAAAAACAAAGAAAAGTAACAACAGTGATAAATGGTTTGATGAAGAATGCAAAAACCTAAGAAAGAAATTGAAAAACCTATCCAACCAAAAACATAGAGACCCAGAAAACCTGAGCCGACGCCTTCACTATGGTGAATCACTAAAACAATACAGAAATACACTATGGAAAAAGAAGGAACAGCATGTCAGAAATCAGCTCAATGTAATTGAAGAATCCATAGACTCTAACCACTTCTGAGAAAATTGGAAAACACTAAACAAACAACAACATGAAGAGCTATCTATCCAAAACGGAGTTGTATAGGTAAACCACTTCTCCAATCTTTTTGAACCTATAACAAACAACAAACAGCAAAAACATATACAAGATCAAATGCAAATCTTAGAATCAACTATTAAAGACTACCAGAACCCACTGGATTCTCCAATTACATTGAATGAACTACAGGACAAAATACAAACCCTCCAACCCAAATGATAAAATATACAGACCACAAATTCCAATTGGCTATACTTAAACTCTTTAACATCATCCTTAGCTCTGGCATCTTCCCCAATATTTGGAGCAAGGACTGATCACCCCAATCCACAAAAGTGGAGACAAATCTGACCCCAATAACTACCGTGGGATATGCGTCAACAGCAACCTTGGGAAAATCCTCTTCATTATCATTAACAGCAGACTAGTTCATGTCCTCAGTGAAAACAATGTACTGAGCAAATGTCAAATTGTTTTTTTACCAAATTACCGTACGACAGAGCACATATTCACCCTACACACCCTAATTGACAAACAAACAAACCAAAACAAAGGCAAAGTCTTTGGCATGAGGGTCTGCCATACAAATTGATGGAAAGTAGGGTTGGGGGAAAAACATACGACATTATAAAATCCATGTACACAAACAACAAGTGTGCGGTTAAAATTGGCAAAAAACACATAGATTTCTTTCCACAGGGACGTGGTGTGAGACAGGGATGCAGTTTAAGCCCCACCCTCTTCAACATATATATGCATACACAAAAAAAATGTATGCACGCATGACTGTAAGTCGCTTTGGATAAAAGCGTCTGCTAAAAGCCATATTATTATTATTATTATTATTATTATTATTATTATTATTATTATTATTATTATTATATATCAACGAATTGGTGAGGGCACTAGAACAGTCTGCAGCACCTGGCCTCACCCTACTAGAATCTGAAGTCAAATGTCTACTGTTTGCTGATGATCTGGTGCTTCTGTCACCAACCAAGGAGGGCCTACAGCAGCACCTAGATCTTCTGCACAGATTCAGTCAGACCTGGGCCCTGACAGTAAATCTCAGTAAGACAAAAATAATGGTGTTCCAAAAAAGGTCCAGTTGCCAGGACCACAAATACAAATTCCATCTAGACACCGTTGCCCTAGAGCACACAAAAAACTATACATACCTCGGCCTAAACATCAGCACCACAGGTAACTTCCACAAAGCTGTGAACGATCTGAGAGACAAGGCAAGAAGGGCCTTCTATGCCATCAAAAGGAACATAAAATTTGACATACCAATTAGGATCTGGCTAAAAATACTTGAATCAGTTATAGAACCCATTGCCCTTTATGGTTGTGAGGTCTGGGGTCCGCTCACCAACCAAGAATTCACAAAATGGGACAAACACCAAATTGAGACTGCATGCAGAATTCTGCAAAAAGATCCTCCGTGTACAACGAAAAACAACAAATAATGCATGCAGGGCAGAATTAGGCCGATACCCACTAATTATCAAAATCCAGAAAAGAGCCGTTAAATTCGATTCCCAAACCTTCCATAACAAAGCCATCACCTACAAAGAGATCAACTTGGAGAAGAGTCCCCTAAGTAAGCTGGTCCTGGGGCTCTGTTCACAAACACAAACAGAACCCATAGAGCCCCAGGACAACAAAAACAACACAATTAGACCCAACCAAATCATGAGAAAACAAAAAGAGAATTACTTGACACATTGGAAAGAATTAACAAAAAAACAGAGCAAACTAGAATGCAATTTGGCTCTAAACAGAGAGTACACAGTGGCAGAATACCTGACCACTGTGACTGACCCAAACTTAAGGAAAGGTTTGACTATGTACAGACTCAGTGAGCATAGCCTTGCTATTGAGAAAGGCCGCCGTAGGCAGACCTGGCTCTCAAGAGAAGACAGGCTATGTGCACACTGCCCACAAAATGAGGTGGAAACTGAGCTGCACTTCCTAACCTCCTACCAAATGTATGACAATATTAGAGACACATATTTCCCTCAGATTACAGAGATTCAAAAGAATTCGAAAACAAACCCAATTTTGATAAACTCCCTTATCTACTGGGTGAAAAACCACAGTGTGCTATCACAGCAGCAAGATTTGTGACCTGTTGCCACAAGAAAAGGGCAACCAGTGAAGAACAAACACCATTGTAAAACAACCCATATTTATGTTTATTTATTTTCCCATTTGTACTTTAACTATTTGCACATTGTTACAACACTGTATATATACATTATTTGACATTTGAAATGTCTTTATTCTTTTGGAACTTCTGAGTGTAATGTTTACTGTTAATATTTATTGTTTATTTCACTTTTGTTTACTATCTACTTCACTTGCTTTGGCAATGTTAACATACGTTTCCCATGCCAATAAAGCCCTTAAATTGAAATTGAATTGAGAGAGAGAGAGAGAGAGAGAGAGAGAGAGAGAGAGAGAGAGAGGGAGAGGGAGAGGGGGAGAGAGAGAGAGAGACAGAGAGAGCGAGAGAGAGAGAGAGAGAGACAAAGAGAGAGCGAGAGAGAGACAGAGAGAGAGAGAGAGAGAGAGAGAGAGAGAGAGAGGGGGAGAGAGAGAGAGAGAGAGAGAGAGAGAGAGAGAGAGAGAAAGGGGTGCTGTAACAGCTTGTCCCTACTAAACTGAGGACAAATGGACAGCTATGTGATCCAGCGCCAGAGGGTGGAAAGCACCTTTCACTGGGCTGCAGTCAGCACTGTGTTGCTTGCTATGGGCAGGAGCAGACCTTTAACATGGAAAGGAGCAGACCTTTAACATGGGCAGGAGCATGCCTTTGACATGGGCAGGAGCATGCCTTTAATATGGGCAGGAGCAGACCTTTAACATGGGCAGAAGCAGACCTTTGACATGGAAAGGAGCATGCCTTTAACATGGGCAGAAGCAGACCTTTGACATGGGCAGAAGCAGACCTTTGACATGGGCAGAAGCAGGCCTTTAACATGGGCAGGAGCATGCCTTTAACATGGGCAGAAGCAGACCTTTGACATGGGCAGAAGCAGGCCTTTAACATGGGCAGGAGCATGCCTTTGACATGGAAAGGAGCATGCCTTTGACATGGGCAGAAGCATGCCTTTGACATGGGCAGGAACAGGCCTTTTACATGGGCAGGAGCAGGCCTGAGAGCCGAGAGCGGGAGAATGCCATGTTCCTAATTTGATATTGTTCCCATTCCCTTTTCACCAAGTTTAGAATGATAAACTAATAGAAAACAGAAGTGAAGAACTAATTGTGAGCACTGCATGGATCACATAGCAGCGGGCATGCTCAAACCTTAATAAACATAACCATAGACCACTTAAACTGGTACAACACCACCACTCATGGGTGGCCAAAAATTACTTACTGATCACCACGCCCCCCACTAAGCTATTCAAAATATTGGGTAAAAAAATGTACCATTATGCTATATTTGCAAAAGGTAGTGAACAGTACCATGTGAGATCATATGTGTACCTCTGAAGGTACATGATGTGTATTTTGATCTTTTGTAACCCAGGGAACAATACTGTACCCTAACAGTACCCTTATTTCTGAGAAAGTACAGACAGATGGTATGTAGGCCTGCAGGTTCATGCTCTACAACATTCGCAGAGTACGACCCTACCTTACACAGAAAGCGGCACAGGTCCTAATCCAGGCACTTGTCATCTCCCGTCTGGATTACTGCAACTCGCTGTTGGCTGGGCTCCCTGCCTGTGCCATTAAACCTCTACAATTTATCCAGAACGCTGCAGCCCGTCTGGTGTTCAACCTTCCCAAGTTCTCTCATGTCACCCCGCTCCTCCGCACACTCCACTGGCTTCCAGTTGAAGCTCACATCTACTACATAACCATGGTGCTTGCCTACGGAGCTGTTAGGGGAACGGCACCTCCTTACCTTCAGGCACTGATCAGACCCTACACCCAAATGAGGGCACTATGTTCATCCACCTCTGGCCTGCTAGCCCCCCTACCTCTACAGAAGCACAGTTCCCGCTCAGCCCAGTCAAAGCTATTCGCT
Source organism: Coregonus lavaretus (assembly GCF_964263955.1). Lineage (NCBI taxonomy): Eukaryota > Metazoa > Chordata > Actinopteri > Salmoniformes > Salmonidae > Coregonus > Coregonus lavaretus. The sequence goes on along the minus strand of NW_028157212.1, from coordinate 148,155 downwards.
GCTCTGGCACCCCAATGGTGGAACAAGCTCCCCCACGACACCAGAACAGCGGAGTCACTGACCACCTTCCGGAGACACTTGAAACCCTACCTCTTTAAGGAATACCTGGAATAGTATAACAGTAATCCTTCTACCTCCCCCTCCCCCACCCCCCCATAAAAAAAAAATAGGGTGGTTGTCCCACTGGCTATCCTAAATTGAATGCACCAATTTGTAAGTCGCTCTGGATAAGAGCGTCTGCTAAATGATGTAAATGTAAAATGTAAATGTAAATGTATAAACTCAACTAAACCAAACAATTTGTCAGCTGGAATTCACTTTTCCACCACTGTAAAAGATGATTAGACTACCATTTCAACTATGCCTTCTTGACATCCCTTGCAGGGCACCAGCCAGTGGCACAAGGAATAGAGTTGGCAGCAGTTAAACTGATTGCTCTCTCTCCCCATCTGTACTGCCGCTAGCACCAACCACTAGCATGCATGTCCTCTACAACCCAGCCAATGAACACGGGCTAGACTCCAGCCCTTCCTGCCAATCAAGTGGAAGATAGCTCCCCAGAGGGCTGTCAGTCAAACAGAAGGCCCCACCCACACTCTGTTTGCAGTGAATAGTTGCGGTGTTCAATTATTAGGCCTGTCAGTTTAGTTATGTTATGCTCACTGCCAATGTGTCAGTCTAAGTGACTCTTTCCTCCTTTGCTTGGCTTGCTGACCATGATGGCAATCCTGAACCGATCAGTCATTCTGGCCTCTCCACCCGGTTCCTTGTTGCTCCTCCAACACTCAACACTGAGATGAAATGGAGGGTCAAAGGACAAGTTAATACCTGAAAACACCTAAGGGACAGTTTACTGAAAATACTTTCACATGACCCTCCCCTTGTACTGTGAAATAAATGGCGCACCCTGCCCCCCTCACATAATTCTAAATACTGTTTTACAACCACAAATAACAATAACTGGAGTGACCAGTGATTCGGTAGCGACCCCTGGGTTTATAAACGTGGATATCGATTCTATGCCGACGCAGGGCTACGGGCCAGACGGCTGAGGGTTCACCAACCACTAAGGATGAGCTCACTCACTCTCCCTGCCTGTTTCATTACACTATGATCAGAGACGGCTGCAGACAATGATCAGCTAGGGGGGAAATCTGAGTTTCAACATGTTGATGCTATATTTATAATGATATAAACTGGGCCTGCGGGGAGCATATGTGGCCACGCTATTATAGGAGGACTTGGGAGAACGATGATCTGCAACAGACAGCACAGCTCAGTATCAGAAGTTTTAAAAAAAATACAGCCAGACTGACCTGCTTCTGTGCCTTTCTAGACCTTTCCAGAAGGAATGAATGGAAATAAAAATGTAAATCACAGGGTTTTTCCACCTTTATTCAAATGACATTTTCACAGCAGGCTAGAGTAGAATTTTGTACTCACATGAAAACAATAATGCAATTATTCATTGCATTGTGGTGCTGTAGGCTAGTCTAGGTAGGATAATTGTGTTGTCCCTAAACAAGATCAATAGGGGGGGGGCGCTTTTTTGAGCTGCGTGTCTCATGTCTTCACTGTTCTTTCATGCGCAATGATGCACCTGGCATTTCTGCTGCCTCTCAGCCATTCCTATTTGTTCTTGTGGATTTATATTGAAAATTGATGCAGCTTTGAATGAGCTTTGAATTCATGTGTGGTATGTTAGCCTATTGCAGATGTGGACAAACGATTCCACCTGCCACTATTGTCACTATGAATGGTGGCTAGAGGTCAGAATAGACAGTTGGACTAGTAGACTACACATTAGGAACACCTTCCTAATATTGAGTCGCACGCTCAAGAACTCACTTCCATTTTCCTCTACGACCTATTTCCTTATCTTCACATGTCAATCGCGAGCGAACATCCCTAAGAACCCTTACTCATTGTTAAGGTGTACCCATAGTGCCCTATGAATGCAGGCCAACAGAGGGAACCCTGGGAAATGTAGGCCAACAGCGGGAACCCAGGGCCAAATAAGGGAACCCTGGGAAATGTAGGCCAACAGAGTGAACCCAGGACCAAATAAGGGAACCCTGGGAAATGTAGGCCAACAGAGGGAACCCAGGGCCAACAGAGGGAACCTTGGGAAATGTGGGCCAACAGAGGGAACCCAGGGCCAAATAAGGGAACCTTGGGAAATGTAGGCCAACATAGGGAACCCTGGGAAAGGTAGGCCAACAGAGGGAACCCAGAGAGTCCAGCAGGCTGTCAGAGGCTGGGTTTGTCCTGCTTTCTAAGGGGCGGCGACAGAAGCAGCTTGGCATGGCCACACTCGTCTATGTCGCTCTCTCTTTCATTCTCTCTATCCGGAGGAGATTTCCCCTGCGGCGTGTTTGCACTCAGAATTATCCGCGCAAGCTACACTGATTTTGACAAATGTGTCAGGGGATCTCCCCCCCTGTCGGAGCACACACAGGTACACAAACACACACAGGTACACACACACACACACACACACATGTACACACACACACACACACAGGTACACACACACACACACACATACACACACACCAATGTGTTTCGGAGGCCTTCTGTCACTCTCCATTCTGCCTGTCCTCATCTCTCCTAGTCTCAGGCATATGGAGAGTGTTTGAGAGCCAGGTGGGCACTGTTCTGTTTGTCTGTGTGTGTGTGTGTGTGTGTGTGTGTGTGTGTGTGTGTGTGTGTGTGTGTGTGTGTTTGTTTGTGTGTGCGCGCACTTGCGTCTGTGTATCCGTGAACCTCCTGCTTGGTCTGTGCTCTAAGTCTGCTGTTCTTTTTGTTTATTTTTAATTCACAATCTGTAGAAGCAATGAGAATAGAAAGGTTCAGAATTTTTGTAAAACATCACAGTACGGTTGAAATATATATGGCAAATAGAAATCCTATATGGATGGTGTTAAGAGATAGATGGGAGGTATTGAATAGAGTTGAAGGATGGGACTAATAACAAATAACAACAAATAATAACAAAGATAGCTAATAATGTAAGCATACTGTGTCCATAATAAGTATATAGGTTGTATGTTGGGATATATATATATATATATATATATATATATATATATATATATATATATATATATATATATATATAATATAATTATTGTAAAAGTAACTCTGTCCATAAGGTGTAGATAGTAAGTATAGACCGGAAGTAGAGGCCTGGGCATTGTTGTTCACTAATTTACTCCAAGTAGGGAAAGGATGGTGGGGTTGAAAAGTAATAAAGGGGAGTATATATATAAAAAATAAAAATAAAACATGGGGGATTGGAAGTGATTCAGACAATTACATTGATAGAAGATACAATCTATCTGCAATATTAAGCTGATCCATTCCTCCCAAAAAAAAAAAAAAAAAAAAGTCTGCTGTTCTCCACTTCAACAAAGGAGATTGCCAACCTTTGCTCACAATGTCCACGATGGAGTGGAAAAACATAGCTATTCTTTTCACTCTTCTTCTATGGGCCTTTTCATGTGCAATATACAGTGGGGAGAACAAGTATTTGATACACTGCCGATTTTGCAGGTTTTCCTACTTACAAAGCATGTAGAGGTCTGTAATTTTTATCATAGGTACACTTCAACTGTGAGAGACGGAATCTAAAACAAAAATCCAGAAAATCACATTGTATGATTTTTAAGTAATTAATTTGCATTTTATTGCATGACATAAGTATTTGATCACCTACCAACCAGTAAGAATTCCGTCTCTCACAACCTGCAAAATCGGCAAATACTTGTTCTCCCCACTGTAACTGTCTGATTGGGAATATGCACGTCTATGTGAACCTAATCTACACTAGAACTGATTGGTGCAGATTATAACTGGTCCTAGGACCTTGTGAACAGGACACTGAATTGATACTGTATATGTGATGTATAGATTATGTATGTAATGCGTAGGTTAATGTCTCCTTTGTAGGTGGTGGACCTGTACTGGGGGATGGACCCAGAGGAGTGGGACAGTCCGGACCTGCAGCGTCTCAGGATGAAGCTACTAGAGGACTGCCTCCAGACGTCCGCAGGCCCATGTTTTGTTGTGGGTATATGACACGTTAATTAGCCTTTATAAGCCTTCATGACCGCCCTGTTCATTGCACACCACTAAAATATGTTAATTTGACTGTTTTGTGTTTGTGTTGTAACATGGTAGTTCATTGACTAGATGGACATTCCTTCCTCTGCCTGTCTGCCTGTCTGCCTGTCTGCCTGCCTGTCTGTCTGTCTGTCTGTCTGTCTGTCTGTCTGTCTGTCTGTCTGTCTGCCTGCCTGTCTGTCTGTCTGTCTGTCTGTCCAGTCACCCATCCATGCATGCGTCCATCCATGCATCCATCCATCCATGCATCCATACATGCATCCATCCATGCATCCATCCAATTATTTAATACTTTTTGGACTCAGTTTGGTACTTCCAGTTTCAACAGGTTGTTGGTTTGGCACCTGTAGGTTTGCTGTGTAGAGAGATCAATATAATGATAGATGGGTTATCAATTATTTACCTTCTAGATCATACCAGGTCAGAGGACGTAAAGACCTACAGGTGTGAGTAAGTCATTTTGATGGAGGGGATGAGATTGTAATTAGAGTCAGAGGTCAGAGGTCAGAGGTCAGAGAGAGAGGTGATAGGGCCTTTTTACCCCCCTCTCTTTCATTTACATATCTTATATCTTCATCTCTCTGCCCCCCAACCACTCTCTCTCTCCTTTTCCCTTTCTCTAATATATCTCTTTCAGCTGTCTCTTTCTGCAACTATCTCTTTCTGCATCTCTCTCTTTCTTCAGCTAGCTCTCTCATTTCCCCCTCTCTCTTTCTCTCCTTCACCCTCTCTCTCTCTCTCTCTCTCTCTCTCTCTCTCTCTCTCCTAACCCCTCTTTCTCGCTCTCTCTCTGTCCCTGACTCTAGCTGACCCTAGCCAATACCAGGGACACACTCATGAATACACACGGTGGAGCGTATGCACACACACACTCAAACACACACAGGGATACACATGCGTACACACCCACACCCACACACGCACACAGGCAAATGTACATGCACGCATGTGCTGGAGATGGCGGCATTAATCATAGGGTAGCATAGTTACTTATAACCCCCGCCCCACACACAAACACTTTTGACAGCTTGCCCTGTGGATGAGCTGTTGCACTGGTAGTGAAAAGGAAGGTTATTTCTTACTTTCTCTTAAGAGGCCCAGCTCTTCAGCTCCAATCAGCACTGTGTACACATACAGCTCACACACTCACACTCACACACACACCACACACACACCCACAACAGTAGTTTGTACACACATACACACTACAACCCTTTTGAATTATGATCCCAGCCCCTCCTCCCAATCTGTCTCTCGCAAATTTAATTGTGTATGATGTATTAGAACCCTCTCACGGTTAACGGGTTATCATCGGATCCAGCCCTGCCCTAGCTTCTACCTTCCACAGAGAGAGAGAGAGAGAGAGAGAGAGAGAGAGAGAGAGAGAGAGAGAGAGAGAGAGAGAGAGAGAGAGAGAGAGAGAGAGAAGAGAGAGAGAGAGAGAGAGAGGAGAGAGAGAGAGAGAGAGAGAGAGAAACATGTATAGATGTGAAAGCTTGACAGCTGTTGTCCCTTGGTTCTTGTGATAATGTTGGCGAGAGACATATTTTCTCTCCTCTGAAGAAACTGACTGATACACTTTCTTTGATCAGTGGCAGAGGCGTAGTTGGAGCGGCGGTTGACAGTTCTGGTTCTGTTTGTCGAGTCATTGTCTCCGAGA
>NW_028157212.1:125000-142170 GCF_964263955.1 Coregonus lavaretus | reverse complement strand
TTCACCACCTGTGTGGAAACACATACTCTCTCACACACACATCCACATCCACACACCACCAGTACATCCACCACCTAAACTAATCCTTAGTGGCTGTTGTTAACCCTGTTTGTCAGTACAGTTAGAGTAGACTGTATCATGCCTTCAAAGGCCAAGATGTATGAAAGTCCTATGGTTTTCTCTATTGGGATAAAAACTACAACTTGGGTGTAGCAGGTGCACACTGACAAAAAAAAAAGTGGATGAACACATAATCGATTTACAGGTAGGCCTGAATTCAGATGTGTGTGTTTTTGTTTGTTTGTAAAAAATAATAATATCCCCTGTAGATTATCAGTAGCATGGTTTCCATCCAATTGGCGACAGATTTTCATGCAAATATTCTAAAATCTAATAAAGAAAATATGCACATTTTCCCACCAGTTGATTCCACCGAATGGATTTGTTGGGGACTTCAGTGCGCGATGACATAGTGCACACAAAATGTAGACCTACTTTTTCGCTTAAGTTTCCATGTACCGAATAAAAATCTTAAGTTCAATGTGTTTCCGTCTCATTTACAACTCTGCGAATAGTTTTGTCACAAAAACTGTTGAGTTGAACAGCAAATGTGCCTTCTCTGGTGTTGGCAGGTGCACTCTAGCCTACAGCTTGCAGATACAGTGTGCGTGGGCTGTGCAGGTAGACTAGTCTATATGATGAGGTTTTTATGGATAAGAGCGAGAATATTTGTATTTGTCAAACGGCGGTCAAGCATCGATCATCATGTCACCAGCATCAGACCCTCAATATTTATTGGAAAGGAGCATCAATAACACCTTGCACTTTCACCACCCTGTGAAATTCATCATAGCCTAATTTATTTTTATTTTTATTTCACCTTTATTTAACCAGGTAAGCCAGTTGAGAACAAGTTCTCATTTACAACTGCGACCTGGCCAAGATAAAGCAAAGCAGTGCGATAAAAACAACAACACAGAGTTACATATGGGGTAAAAAAAACATAAAGTCAAAAAATACAACAGAAAATATATACAGTGATATTTACAGTGTGTGCAAATGTAGCAAGTTGTGGAGGTAAGGCAATAAATAGGCTATAGTGCAAAATAATTACAATTAGTATTAACACTGGAATGCTAGATGTGCAAGAGATGATGTGCAAATAGAGATACTGGGGTGCAAAAGAGCAAAATAAATAACAATATAGGGATGAGGTAGTTGGGTGGGCTAATTTCAGATGGGCTGTGTACAGGTGCAGTGATCGGTAAGGTGCTCTGACAACTGATGCTTAAAACTGCATGTTTTCCTGAGAAATAGTGTGAGGACCACATCATAATAACACGCCATTTAGCAGACGCTTTTATCCAAAGCGACTTACAGTCATGCGTGCATACATTTTCATGTATAGTGGTCCCGGGGATCGAACACACTACCCTGGCGTTACAAGCGCCATGCACTACCAATTGAGCTACAGAGGACCATATCATCGCGTGACTCCCAAGTTTACTTCGATATGACGTGATTGTATCAATATTTGCACATAAAGGCGTTTCCACCAACATTTATCACATCAGTAATTTTACCAACACAAAAAGATCCCACCATGTCGAATGAACAAATTATCTGTCGGCATTTATAAAATTGTAATGAAAGTACCTGTTTCCATCACAGCTGTCATGATTTTTTTTTTGACGTTATGACTTTACTCGCATAGAAACTGTGGATGGAAACGTGGTTAGTGACGAGCATCGTATCAAAACAGTTGAACGGGTGTATTCATTAAGTTTTGCAACGGAAACCGTTTACATTTTATGAACCAAACGTAAGCAAACAAAGCAAACATACTGAAACAGGGAGGGACCTACCTGCATTTGCCCAATAGAAACTCTCGTTTTTGTTGCAAAACGTTTTCTGTTTGAAGTAAACGTTTCTGTTTTGCAACAGAGTCGGCGTAATGAATATACCCCTGGTTTAGTGACAAGTGAAAGGAAGTCATATCTAAAGAGGCACTATAGCTCACGTTTTATGATTAATCTAAGGCTATTATAGTATTACTAATACTATCCAAATAGAATATTATCAAAACGTAGTCTATGTCATCCAGCCCTGATTCCACACCCTTTTTCATAAACGGAGCACCAGCGGTTAAAACAAGTGAGAGGGCGAGTATTTAGAAGTTTTGTGATCCGGGCGAAGTCACATGATCGCTCATTAAGGCCATGCAAACTAGGCAGCCCAAGTTCAGGCCCTGCTTAGGCTAACATCAGACATTCAAATAGCCGTGCTTTTCCAGAGACATGGGACAAGGCAGTCACGGGGGACTTTTCCTTCGCAGCGACAGACGGCAACAAACACTACAAAGAAAGGCGCTATCATTGTCAAATATGAACAGAAGCTATGTTTCTTTTCGGATGGTTTGAAGTTTTTTTCTTTCGTTGCTTTGCGGAGGACATGTGTTATAAATGAAAACGGAAGTTATCAGTGAATTGTTGATACCTACGGCGAACGGGTGCCACACCTTCATTTAGCGCAACAGGTAAAGTATCTCTACCTCCGCTCTACTTCTTAACAGATAATCAGAGAAGCCTGCCAAGTAGTGTAAGAATACACAAATACGTTATTACACGTTTATAAAGTCACATATTGACAACAACAACTGTAGAGAGTTTTAGTTATTATGACAGGCATATTACTATTAATATGGCTTTTATTTATAAATACGCACAAAGCAGGTTTGCACATCTGTTGCGGTCGAGTCGGTCATAGGCTTCCCATTCCACTTCCATGATTAAACGTAAATCTTTGAAAAAAATACTTCCGTGAATACAATTTGTAAAAATAAACTTTGGAAAGTGAGTTATTAAAAATAAAATGAGTTTTGTTTTAGTAAGTACCGCGCTAAAGCAAGAGATTAAGGGATGTCACAGAATGAAGAATTGAGCATGTATATAATTAAGGCTATTGGTACAAACTAAACAAGTTTGTGTGTGTGTGTGTGTGTGTGTTTGTGTCTACAGATTGAACGTCATTAACTACTGCATAATGTTAATACTGTTGAATGCCATTCCGTTAGAGACTGGAAAGACAGAGTAGATGGTTGTGTGACATATGGTAAGACTATATCAGATGTAAATATGCAGAGCTCAACCCCAAAAACAATTGGTGAATGGACAGGTATTCTTTCATGTTGGCAATGGCAGTTAATTAAATTAATAAGTTAATAACAGTAATAACGGTTGGCTCTATTCACTACCTAGGGGGTGGGAGGCTCTAAACACAGTTAAAAGCTGTTTGCTTGGCCTTAGGCAAAGTTTGTACTTTCCAATGTGCCTGATGCCTCTTATGTGAACTTAATATCTATCAGCTGTTGCAGGTCTCATCAATTTGGTAAACTGAGCTTTTTTGTGCATGGATCGTTCTGTAGGCTAGGCCTACACCAGCATTGTGTTTTTCAAAGCTAACAAATGAAAGGCTGCTGAACACATACAACTTCCTGGAGAGGTACTCTCCTGCCTGTAGGTTTTAATTCCAACCTTGTTCCTGCAGAGCTACCGTCCTGTAGGTTTTCACTCCAACCCTGTTCCTGGAGAGCTACCCTCCTGTAGGTTTTAACTCCAACCCTGTTCCTGGGGAGCTACCCTCCTGTAGGTTTTAACTCCAACCCTGTTCCTGGGGAGCTACCCTCCTGTAGGTTTTAACTCCAACCCTGTTCCTAGGGAGCTACCCTCCTGTAGGTTTTAACTCCAACCCTGTTCCTGGGGAGCTACCCTCCTGTAGGTTTTAACTCCAACCCTGTTCCTGGGGAGCTACCCTCCTGTAGGTTTTAACTCCAACCCTGTTCCTGGGGAGCTACCCTCCTGTAGGTTTTAACTCCAACCCTGTTCCTGGGGAGCTACCCTCCTGTAGGTTTTCACTCCAACCCTGTTCCTGGAGAGCTACCCTCCTGTAGGTTTTAACTCCAACCCTGTTCCTGGGGAGCTACCCTCCTGTAGGTTTTAAATCCAACCCTGTTCCTGGAGAGCTACCCTCCTGTAGGTTTTAACTCCAACCCTGTTCCTGGAGAGCTACCGTCCTGTAGGTTTTAACTCAAACCCTGTTCCTGGAGAGCTACCCTCCTGTAGGTTTTAACTCCAACCCTGTTCCTGGAGAGCTACCCTCCTGTAGGTTTTAACTCCAACCCTGTTCCTGGAGAGCTACCCTCCTGTAGGTTTTAACTCCAACCCTGTTCCTGGGGAGCTACCGTCCTGTAGGTTTTAACTCCAACCCTGTTCCTGGGGAGCTACCGTCCTGTAGGTTTTAACTCCAACCCTGTTCCTGGGGAGCTACCGTCCTGTAGGTTTTAACTCCAACCCTCCAGTTGTAACTAATTATTAGAATCAGCTGCGCTAGATTAGGGTTGGAGCTAAATTTTACAGCATGGTAGCTCTCCGAGAACAGGGTTGGAGAGCCCTGCTAAAGAGTAACTTCCTGCTCCCTTTGGGTCAGTCCTGAGACCAACAGCAGGTTTGTTGGCGATGTGAGGGTAGTGGGGTGATAAGGTGATGTAGGGGTAGTGGGGTGATAAGGTGATGTAGGGGGTAGTGGGGTGATAAGGAGATGTAGAGGTAGTGGGTGATAAGGAGATGTAGAGGTAGTGGGTGATAAGGTGATGTAGGGGGTAGTGGGGTGATAAGGTGATGTAGGGGTATTGGGGTGATAAGGTGATGTAGGGGGTAGTGGGGTGATAAGGTGATTTAGGGGTAGTGGGGTGATAAGGTGATGTAGGGGGTAGTGGGGTGATAAGGTGATGTAGGGGTAGTGGGGTGATAAGGTGATGTAGGGGGTAGTTGGGTGATAAGGTGATGTAGAGGTAGTGGGGTGATAAGGTGATGTAGGGGGTAGTGGGGTGATAAGGTGATGTAGAGGTAGTGGGGTGATAAGATGATGTAGGGGGTAGTGGGGTGATAAGGTGATGTAGGGGGTAGTGGGATGATAAGGTGATGTAGGGGTAGTGGGGTGATAAGGTGATGTAGGGGGTAGTGGGGTGATACGGTGATTTAGGGGTAGTGGGGTGATAAGGTGATGTAGGGGGTAGTGGGGTGATAAGGTGATGTAGAGGTAGTGGGGTGATAAGGTGATGTAGGGGGTAGTGGGGTGATAAGGTGATGTAGGGGTAGTGGGGTGATAAGGTGATGTAGAGGTAGTGGGGTGATAAGGTGATGTAGAGGTAATGGGGTGATAAGGTGATGTAGGGGGTAGTGGGGTGATAAGGTGATGTAGGGGTAGTGGGGTGATAAGGTGATGTAGGGGGTAGTGGGGTGATAAGGTGATGTAGAGGTAGTGGGGTGATAAGGTGATGTAGAGGTAGTGGGGTGATAAGGTATGTAGGGGTAGTGGGGTGATAAGGTGATGTAGGGGTAGTGGGGTGATAAGGTGATGTAGGGGTAGTGGGGTGATAAGGTGTTGTAGGGGTAGTGGGGTGATAAGGTGATGTAGAGGTAGTGGGGTGATAAGGTAATGTAGGGGTAGTGGGGTGATAAGGTTATGTAGGGGGTAGTGGGGTGATAAGGTTATGTAGGGGGTAGTGGGGTGATAAGGTGATAAGGTGATGTAGGGGTAGTGGGGTGATAAGGTGATGTATGGGTAGTGGGGTGATAAGGTGATGTAGGGGATAGTGAGGTGATAAGGTGATGTAGGGGTAGTGGGGTGATAAGGTGATGTAGAGGTAGTGGGGTGATAAGGTGATGTAGAGGTAGCGGGGTGATAAGGTGATGTAGGGGTAGTGGGTGATAAGGTGATGTAGAGGTAGTGGGGTGATAAGGTAATGTAGGGGTAGTGGGGTGATAAGTTGATGTAGGGGTAGTGGGGTGATAAGGTGATGTAGGGTAGTGGGGTGATAAGGTTATAAGGTGATTTAGGGTTAGTGGGGTGATAAGGTGATGTAGGGGGTAGTGGGGTGATAAGGTGATGTAGGGGGTAGTTGGGTGATAAGGTGATGTAGAGGTAGTGGGGTGATAAGGTGATGTAGGGGGTAGTGGGGTGATAAGGTGATGTAGAGGTAGTGGGGTGATAAGGTGATGTAGGGGGTAGTGGGGTGATAAGGTGATGTAGGGGGTAATGGGATGATAAGGTGATGTAGGGGTAGTGGGGTGATAAGGTGATGTAGGGGGTAGTGGGGTGATACGGTGATTTAGGGGTAGTGGGGTGATAAGGTGATGTAGGGGGTAGTGGGGTGATAAGGTGATGTAGGGGGTAGTGGGGTGATAAGGTGATGTAGAGGTAGTGGGGTGATAAGGTGATGTAGGAGGTAGTGGGGTGATAAGGTGATGTAGAGGTAGTGGGGTGATAAGGTGATGTAGGGGGTAGTGGGGTGATAAGGTGATGTAGGGGTAGTGGGGTGATAAGGTGATGTAGAGGTAGTGGGGTGATAAGGTGATGTAGGGGTAGTGGGGTGATAAGGTGATGTAGGGGGTAGTGGGGTGATAAGGTGATGTAGAGGTAGTGGGGTGATAAGGTGATGTAGAGGTAGTGGGGTGATAAGGTAATGTAGGGGTAGTGGGGTGATAAGGTGATGTAGGGGTAGTGGGGTGATAAGGTGATGTAGAGGTAGTGGGGTGATAAGGTGTTGTAGGGGTAGTGGGGTGATAAGGTGATGTAGAGGTAGTGGGGTGATAAGGTAATGTAGGGGTAGTGGGGTGATAAGGTGATTTAGGGGTAGTGGGGTGATAAGGTTATGTAGGGGGTAGTGGGGTGATAAGGTGATAAGGTGATGTAGGGGTAGTGGGGTGATAAGGTGATGTATGGGTAGTGGGGTGATAAGGTGATAAGGTGATGTAGGGGATAGTGAGGTGATAAGGTGATGTAGGGGTAGTGGGGTGATAAGGTGATGTAGAGGTAGTGGGGTGATAAGGTGATGTAGAGGTAGCGGGGTGATAAGGTGATGTAGGGGTAGTGGGGTGATAAGGTGATGTAGAGGTAGTGGGGTGATAAGGTAATGTAGGGGTAGTGGGGTGATAAGGTGATGTAGGGGTAGTGGGGTGATAAGGTGATGTAGGTAGTGGGGTGATAAGGTTATAAGGTGATTTAGGGTTAGTGGGGTGATAAGGTGATGTAGGGGTAGTGGGGTGATAAGGTGATGTGGGGGTAGTGGGGGTGATAAGCTGATGTAGGGGTAGTGGGGTGATAAGGTGATGATACGTAAAGTATGATACTGTGCACTAGAGGTGATAAAATAGTAAAGGTACCATAGTAAAGTATGAAAGGTGATAAATAGTAAGTATGATAAGGTGATAAAATAGTTCAAGTATGAAGGTGCTAAATGTAACCGTCTGATAACAGGGCTAAGAGTCAAAGTGTGATAAGGTGATAAGGTGATGTAGGGGGTAGTGGGGTTGGGTGATAAGAAACATTCATGAGAGGAGGGAGAGAGGTTTATTTTTAGCTAATGCCCAAGGCAGATTAAAAGGGATGTTTGGGGAATACAAAACCCACACGTACACACACACACGTACACACACAGTTTAAATGACATCACCGCCCAATTTCCGCCATTGTGATTTTGTTTTGCATGATGTTGGCCGTTGGTGACATTTCAGTGACAAGTGAGCTTCACAGTCTGTGTCAGTGGCAAACAGATTACATCATGTTTGAAGAGAGGAAAACATAACACAGCTTTTTACAGGACAAAAATCATTGTGTAGACCAAGTTCAGTATCCTGGAAGTCAAATACTGATGGGTGAGGCTGTTTTGTGTGGTGTGTGGTGTGTAGTTGCTATGGTATTTTAGTCATCATGGCGTATCACCATGACTACAGGCACAGTGGTAACCCAACGGGTCTTGCCTGGCTTATTCAAATGACACAGTACTTTTAATGCTGTGTCATGGGTGTGTTTTATGGCTCACGTGTTGCTGTGAAAAAAATCTGTAGGCTGATTACTTTTGGACTGAGGCGTTATATCTGTGATACGTATTACGATGGCATCACAATCTACTAAACTGAGTTGACTTGATGCTGTAATAATATCATCATCTTCCTTTTGAAGTGCTTTGGTTACGACAGTTGAGACACATCTACGCAAAGCTTGTTGCAAATTATTTCCTGGTGTCGCTAGTATAAGCTTGGTAAGATCTCCGACACGTCTAACTGCCAAAAGGAGAAGCAGAAGAGTGAGGTGATGAGGTGAGAGGCGAGACATGGAGGGACAGAGGAGAGGAGATGAGAGGAGAGGAGATACAGGGAGGGACAGAGGAGAGGAGGTTAGAGGAGAGACAGGGAGGGACAGAGGAGATGAGAGGAGAGGAGAGACAGGGAGGGACAGAGGAGAGGAGATGAGGTGAGAGGAGAGACAGGGAGGGACAGAGGATAGGAGATGAGGTGAGAGGAGAGACAGGGAGGGACAGAGGAGAGGAGGTTAGAGGAGATACAGGGGGGGACAGAGGAGAGGAGATGAGAGGAGATACAGGGAGGGACAGAGGAGAGGAGATGAGAGGAGAGACAGGGGGGGACAGAGGAGAGGAGATGAGGTGAGAGGAGAGGAGAGACAGGGAGGGACAGAGGAGAGGAGAGGAGAGGAGAGACAGGGGGGGACAGAGGAGAGGAGATGAGGTTAGAGGAGAGACAGGGAGGGGCAGAGGAGAGGAGATGAGGTGATAGGAGAGGAGAGACAGGGAGGGACAGAGGAGAGGAGATGAGAGGAGAGACAGGGAGGGACAGAGGAGAGGAGATGAGAGGAGAGACAGGGAGGGACAGAGGAGAGGAGATGAGGTGAGAGGAGAGGAGAGACAGGGAGGGGCAGAGGAGAGGAGATGAGGTGAGAGGAGAGGAGAGACAGGGAGGGGCAGAGGAGAGGAGATGAGGTGAGAGGAGAGACAGGGAGGGACAGAGGAGAGGAGATGAGAGGAGAGACAGGGAGGGACAGAGGAGAGGAGATGAGAGGAGAGACAGGGAGGGACAGAGGAGAGGAGATGAGAGGAGAGACATGGAGGGACAGAGGAGAGGAGATGAGAGGAGAGACAGGGAGGGACAGAGGAGAGGAGATGAGAGGAGAGACAGGGAGGGACAGAGGAGAGGAGATGAGAGGAGAGACAGGGAGGGACAGAGGAGAGGAGATGAGGTTAGAGGAGAGACAGGGAGGGGCAGAGGAGAGGAGAGGAGAGGAGAGACAGGGAGGGACAGAGGAGAGGAGATGAGAGGAGATACAGGGAGGGGCAGAGGAGAGGAGATGAGGTGAGAGGAGAGGAGAGACAGGGAGGGAGAGAGGAGATGAGGTTAGAGGAGAGACAGGGAGGGACAGAGGAGAGGAGATGAGGTGAGAGGAGAGACAGGGAGGGACAGAGGAGAGGAGATGAGGTGAGAGGAGATACAGGGAGGGACAGAGGAGAGGAGATGAGGTGAGAGGAGAGGAGAGACAGGGAGGGACAGAGGAGAGGAGATGAGAGGAGAGACAGGGAGGGGCAGAGGAGATGAGGTTAGAGGAGAGACAGTGAGGGGCAGAGGAGAGGAGATGAGGTGAGAGGAGAGACAGGGAGGGACAGAGGAGAGGAGATGAGGTGAGAGGAGAGGAGAGACAGGGAGGGACAGAGGAGAGGAGATGAGGTGAGAGGAGAGACAGGGAGGGGCAGAGGAGAGGAGATGAGGTGAGAGGAGAGACAGGGAGGGGCAGAGGAGAGGAGATGAGGTGAGAGGAGAGACAGGGAGGGACAGAGGAGAGGAGATGAGGTGAGAGGAGAGGAGAGACAGGGAGGGACAGAGGAGAGGAGATGAGGTGAGAAGAGAGGAGAGACAGGGAGGGGCAGAGGAGAGGAGATGAGGTGAGAGGAGAGACAGGGAGGGGCAGAGGAGAGGAGATGAGGTGAGAGGAGATACAGGGAGAGACAGAGGAGATGAGGTGAGAGGAGATACAGGGAGGGACAGAGGAGAGGAGAGGAGGTGAGAGGAGAGGAGAGACAGGGAGGGACAGAGGAGAGGAGATGAGGTGAGAGGAGAGACAGGGAGGGGCAGAGGAGAGGAGATGAGGTGAGAGGAGAGGAGAGACAGGGAGGGACAGAGGAGATGAGGTGAGAGGAGAGATAGGGAGGGGCAGAGGAGAGGAGGGGAGGTGAGAGGATAGGAGAGACAGGGAGGGGCAGAGGAGAGGAGGTGAGAGGAGAGGCAGGGAGGGACAGAGGAGAGGAGATGAGGTGAGAGAAGATACAGGGAGGGACAGAGGAGAGGAGATGAGGTGAGAGGAGATACAGGGAGGGACAGAGGAGATGAAGTTAGAGGAGAGACAGGGAGGGACAGAGGAGAGGAGATGAGGTGAGAGGAGATACAGGGAGGGACAGAGGAGAGGAGAGGAGGTGAGAGGAGAGGAGAGACAGGGAGGGACAGAGGAGAGGAGATGAGGTGAGAGGAGATACAGGGAGGGACAGAGGAGATGAGGTGAGAGGAGAGGAGAGACAGGGAGGGACAGAGGAGAGGAGAGGAGGTTAGAGGAGAGACAGGGAGGGACAGAGGAGAGGAGATGAGGTGAGAGGAGAGACAGGGAGGGACAGAGGAGAGGAGAGGAGGTGAGAGGAGAGAAAGGGAGGGACAGAGGAGATGAGGTTAGAGGAGATACAGGGAGGGACAGAGGATAGGAGAGGAGGTTAGAGGAGATACAGGGAGGGACAGAGGAGAGGAGATGAGGTTAGAGGAGATACAGGGAGGGACAGAGGAGAGGAGAGGAGGTTAGAGGATAGACATAGACAGAAAAACAAAGAGAGGAGAGAAAGAGGTAAGACAAGTTAGTCCACTTCTCCCATCAACACCACCACACCCTCATGTCACCCATATGAACCCCATCTCCCTACTCAGTGTCCACAGCCCCCCAGTTCCCTACTTGGTCGATTGCTTTGATAGCATGTCAAATCTATGTATATAAATTATATGAATGTATAGTTCACCTCTCTGTTTTCTTTTATTCTGTAATAGGGTATATTGTAGTCATGTGTTCAAGGTAATCAAATCAACGTTTATTTAGGATCAAGTGTGTAAGCTACACAATACAAGGAAATGCCTACTAGCAATACAGCTCTCCTCACAAACTGTGCAATGATATTACGCTAAATATATTTGTATTTACATTAGGCTGTAGCCTACTGATAGCTATACCACATAGTCGTAGGCTATAGGCCTACTGCAAATTATTGTTGTTTGTTCCTGTACTGGCCGAACGGCAGACCTATCCTTCAGCTATCCTTCAGCACCACAAGTTGGTTCAACTTTTTTAACATCATTGCACGGTCCTGGCGCTTTCCTTTCAGCACCACGAAGGGGCGCTCCGATCACTTAAAATTACATCTCATCAAGATCTGTCGCCTAATAGTCCTACTCATCAGTTATCATTATTATTATCATTATTATTATTATTATTATTATTACTAATAGAAGATTAGCACTTCTCACAATGGTGCTGGTTTAGTCAGATCAAATCTGAATCAATGTCTGGCAAGATCACATAATGGTTCATTTTCATTTTACGTAACAGAATGGATTATAATAGCATAGCATAGTAGGCATACAATGTTACTGTTACACCAAAAACACCTCCTCATTTCCAATGACATTTTAGGATGGTTAGCCGAAGCTAAATAGTCACATTGTATTTTCTCATGCGCCAAACCTCAACAGAGACACTAGGCAGGATGTATGCTTTGATTGAAAAGCGAATCGTTTCTTAACACCGTCTGTATATAATTCTCACACGAAACAATAATTGAACAAGATCTAAATGCATATTCCCCATGAAACTGATTGAGATCAATCAAATGATTGGCACAGAGATTTCAGTTTGGAAATTTCACCAGTAAAACGTGAAGAAATAATCATTCACGATTGACGGTGATGATGAACCCTATTTTGAAATTAGGGACCCTATGCCTCACTTGGTGTTTGAGGCTATACAAAATATAAAATGTTCTCTATCATAGTGTTCATTATACTGTCATTACACAGGCAATGAAAGGTCATCAAGCTATCCACAAAGTACATAACTACAGTGTGTGTGAGTTTGCTTTGCCTGCAGTATTTCTGTGGGACAGGTTGGTATCTCTAGATAGGTATGAGACGCCACACTCATGTTTCATCTGAAGATCTTAGTTCAATGCTTTTGGTCTGAAACACTGGCTGTTGGCAGGGTTGCAGGCAGTCTAGCGGTTAGAGCGTTGGGCCAGTAACCGAAAGGTCGCTGGTTTGAATACTCGAGCCGTCAAGGTGAAAAATCGATTGATGTGCCCTTGAGCAAGGCACTTAACCCTAATTTGCTCCAGGGGCACTGTACTACTATGGCTGACCCTGTAAAACAACACATTTCACTGCACCTATCTGGTGTATGTGACAATAAAACATATATTATTTCAGGCCATACGTGAAGCCTATATTCAGGAAAGTCAAAAAAATCTTCCCCTTGCCTTTGCCGAAATGGATCTGACTGCCAAAGCGATGGCTTCCCCCCGATTTCATTCCAATCACATTTAGGGAACAATCTGCAGCAATTCAACTTTTATTACCTACTTTTTCAAGATGGAATGTTTCAATTTCCTCCTACGGAAAACAACTAGGAGATGCCTTTTCCAAAGGTGATAGCCCCTCTTATCTCCTCAGATCGGAAGAAACAGTCGCAGGCAATATAAAATGCTATTACCACCGATGAACAATGACCAATATTGGAATCAATGATAGTCGTCTGACACACATATTGAATTCTCGTGCTCACTATGCACCTGGAAGTTCTCCAAGGGAGAGCGATGATTGGTCATTTTGGTGTTGTGGTGCATCTCTGAGCCTGACGTTATTGATGACAAGAGTATTGTATGTGGTGTAATGTTTGATTGACAGTAGTTTCTGTTACTCCTCCCCTCCTCCTTCTGGTCTACCTGGCATACTTTTGTGTGTCACTGTCTGTCTGTCTGTCTGTCTGTCTGTCTGTCTGTCTGTCTGTCTGTCTGTCTGTCTGTTTGTCATTATCGTTAAGGGCCGGGATTCAATCCGATCGCACTTTGTCCGCAGTGCCACGCTTTAAAGGCAATGTTCCCGCGTTTGCGGTAAACGCTGCATAAATCGTCTCAAACAGAAATTACCTTTAATTGGTGCATTGAACAGTTTTTGCTGATAGTATTATTTCCCTTTCGATATCAGACTGTATTACAGTAGTTACCATCTCTGACCATGTCATAATGTCATAGTGTCATAGTGTCATAGTGTTATAGTGTCATAGTGTCATAATGTCATAGTGTCATAGTGTTATAGTGTCATAATGTTATAGCGTCATAGTGTCATAGTGTCATAATGTCATAGTGTCATAGTGTTATAGTGTCATAGTGTCATAGTGTTATAGTGTTATAGTGTTATAGCGTCATAGCGTCATAGTGTCATAATGTCATAGTGTCATAGTGTTATAGTGTCATAGTGTCATAGTGTTATAGTGTCATAGTGTTATAGTGTTATAGTGTTATAGTGTCATAGTGTTATAGTGTCATAGTGTCATAATGTCATAGTGTCATAGTGTTATAGTGTCATAATGTTATAGCGTCATAGTGTCATAGTGTCATAATGTCATAGTGTCATAGTGTTATAGTGTTATAGTGTTATAGTGTCATAGTGTTATAGTGTCATAGTGTTATAGTGTCATAGTGTCATAGTGTCATAGTGTTATAGTGTCATAGTGTCATAGTGTCATAGTGTTATAGTGTCATAGTGTCATAGTGTCATAGTGTCATAGTGTCATAGTGTTATAGTGTTATAGTGTTATAGCGTCATAGTGTCATAGTGTCATAATGTCATAGTGTCATAGTGTCATAATGTCATAGTGTCATAGTGTCATAGTGTTATAGTGTCATAGTGTCATAGTGTTATAATGTCATAATGTTATAGTGTTATAGTGTCATAGTGTCATAGTGTCATAGTGTCATAGTGTCATAGTGTTATAGTGTCATAGTGTCATAGTGTTATTGTGTCATAGTGTTATAGTGTTATAGTGTTATAGTGTCATAGTGTCATAGTGTCATAGTGTCATAGTGTCATAGTGTTATAGTGTTATATATAGTGTTATAGTGTTATAGTGTCATAGTGTCATAGTGTCATAGTGTTATAGTGTCATAGTGTTATAGTGTCATAGTGTTATAATGTTATAGTGTCATAGTGTTATAGTGTCATAGTGTTATAGTGTCATAGTGTCATAGTGTCATAGTGTCATAGTGTCATAGTGTTATAGTGTCATAGTGTCATAATGTCATAGTGTCATAGTGTTATAGTGTCATAGTGTTATAATGTTATAGTGTCATAGTGTTATAGTGTCATAGTGTCATAGTGTCATAGTGTCATAGTGTCATAGTGTCATAGTGTTATAGTGTCATAGTGTCATAATGTCATAGTGTCATAGTGTTATAGTGTCATAGTGTTATAATGTTATAGTGTCATAGTGTTATAGTGTCATAGTGTCATAATGTCATAGTGTCATAGTGTCATAGTGTTATAGTGTCATAGTGTTATAATGTTATAGTGTCATAGTGTTATAGTGTCATAGTGTTATAGTGTCATAGTGTCATAGTGTCATAGTGTCATAGTGTCATAGTGTTATAGTGTCATAGTGTCATAATGTCATAGTGTTATAGTGTCATAGTGTTATAATGTTATAGTGTCATAGTGTTATAGTGTCATAGTGTCATAATGTCATAGTGTCATAGTGTCATAGTGTTATAGTGTCATAGTGTTATAATGTTATAGTGTCATAGTGTTATAGTGTCATAGTGTCATAATGTCATAATGTTATAGTGTCATAGTGTCATAATGTCATAGTGTCATAGTGTTATAGTGTCATAGTGTTATAATGTCATAGTGTCATAGTGTTATAGTGTCATAGTGTTATAGTGTTGTGTCATAGTGTCAGAGTGTTATAGTGTTATTGTGTCATAGTGTCATAGTGTCATAGTGTTATAGTGTCATAGTGTCATAGTGTCATAGTGTTATAGTGTTATTGTGTCATAGTGTCATTGTGTCATAGTGTTATAGTGTTATAGTGTTATAGTGTCATAGTGTTATAGTGTTATTGTGTCATAGTGTCATAGTGTCATAGTGTCATAGTGTCATAGTGTCATAGTGTTATAGTGTCATAGTGTCATAGTGTCATAGTGTTATAGTGTCATAGTGTTATAGTGTTGTGTCATAGTGTCAGAGTGTTATAGTGTTATTGTGTCATAGTGTCATAGTGTCATAGTGTCATAGTGTTATAGTGTCATAGTGTCATAGTGTCATAGTGTTATAGTGTTATTGTGTCATAGTGTCATTGTGTCATAGTGTTATAGTGTTATAGTGTTATAGTGTCATAGTGTTATAGTGTTATTGTGTCATAGTGTCATAGTGTCATAGTGTCATAGTGTCATAGTGTCATAGTGTCATAGTGTTATTGTGTTATAGTGTCATAGTATTATAGTGTCATAGTGTCATAGTGTCATAGTGTCATAGTGTCATAATGTCATATTGTCATAGTGTCATAGTGTTATTGTGTCATAGTGTCATAGTGTTATAGTGTTATTGTGTCATAGTGTCATAGTGTCATAGTGTTATAGTGTCATAGTGTCATAGTGTCATAATGTCATATTGTCATAGTTTATAGTGTTATTGTGTCATAGTGTCATAGTGTTATAGTGTTATTGTGTCATAGTGTCATAGTGTTATAGTGTTATTGTGTCATAGTGTCATAGTGTTATAGTGTCATAGTGTCATAGTGTCATAATGTCATATTGTCATAGTGTTATAGTGTTATTGTGTCATAGTGTCATAGTGTCATAGTGTTATTGTGTCATAGTGTCATAGTGTTATAGTGTCATAGTGTCATAGTGTCATAATGTCATAGTGTCATAGTGTCATAGTGTCATAGTGTTATAGTGTCATAGTGTCATAATGTCATAGTGTCATAGTGTCATAGTGTCATAGTGTCATAGTGTCATAGTGTTATATAGTGTTATATAGTGTTATATAGCTTGCATCACAAAACCAGCTGTACTGTGGCCCTCCAGGTCTGGAGTTGAGTACTATAGCCTAGTTATAGTGAACCTCAGGTAACAGAAGTAACTCAAACCTACTCACAACCAGAGACCTGAAGTTCAAGCAGGTATTTTCTTCTTTCAACAATTAGTGTGTATGCTTGGGTGTGGTCCAGGTCCTATAAATGCTGATACTGTTTGTTTAACAGGACGGTTCAGTGAACTTATTTTTTTTCAAGGGCTCTCTCTTGCTCAGCAGCATCTTAGTTAGCCCATGGCAGACCTGGGTTTAAATACTATTTGAAAACATTCTAAATGCTTTTGCCTGCCTGAACTGCCAGATGGGTTGAGATTTGCACTTTTGGAAGTGTTCTATTGGCACCATTAAGCCTGGCAAGTTCAATCAAGCACAGATATAAATGATTTGAAATGATTTTGAATATTATTTGAACCCAGGTCTGCTTTCTCGCTTATTGGAGCATCTTAGTTAGCCCAAGGCTTAGACCTGACCAACACTAATGTTCTGTTCTGTCATCTCTGCCTCGGTTATCAAAGGCAGACTGTGGAATGTGTGTGTCTCAGCCGACCCAAGGCAGAATGTTCTAGCCTGAAGACTGCTGGTTCTACTGGTGTGACCTGGTGTCACGTTGTCAGTTCTTAGTCGATGGAAACCGTTTTTTTGCCCTGCAAATATCCCCCATCCCTATCTGATTTCAGTAATTTTAGCAATGTGCCTCTGGCGAAACACACCACTGAACATGATAAAGTAATTCAGAACATAATAAATGTTGCTTTTGTGTACATAATTCGCGCAAAGCCTCATGATTATATGTTTATGGTACACCTAAAATGTATTTAATTTGACCTTGGCAGTTCTAGGAGGGTTTAATCACAGAATTGTGTTGTTTATACCCATAGCTAAATCACATGGGGCTAATGGCTCCTTTTCTTCCAAAGCCCAGAGCAAGGTTGTTTATTTTCCTGCACTGACTTCACAGAAAATGGATGTTAAAACTAATTCCTGGTAGAGATTCCCCATACACTCATCTCCAATGTGTTTTCAGAACACTAAATATCCAGGAGACATGCAGAAGGATGATCAAGATAATGCTCCTTCCCGACAACCCAACAGGTGTCATTGAGGGGATTGGCTGAATCTGTGCACTAATGAGCCAATCGAAGCCATTA
>NW_028157212.1:0-120000 GCF_964263955.1 Coregonus lavaretus | reverse complement strand
ATTGTGAGCAGAGCCTGCTGAGCATCTGGTACATGCCATTGGCTTGGGCTAGTGTAAGAGTGGGGGTTGGGCCTGTCTGCCTGCTCACGGCCTGGGCGTATGTGTGACTTTCATGTCTCTCTCTCTCTCTGTTTCTCCCTCCCCCCTCTCTCTCCCCCTCTCTCTCTGTCTCTCCCCCCCCCCTCTCTCTCCCTCTCTCTCTCTCTCTCTCTCTCTCTCTCTCTCTCTCTCTCTCTCTCTCTCTCTCTCTCTCTCTCTACCTCTCTCTCTCTCTCTCTCTCTACCTCTCTCTCTCTCTCTCTCTCTCTCTCTCTCTCTACCTCTCTCTCCCTCTCTCTCTGTCTCTCTCTCTCTGTCTCTCTCTCTACCTCTCTCTCGCTCTGTCACTCTCTCTCTACATCTCTCTCTCTACCTCTCTCTCTCTCTCTACCTCTCTCGCTCTCTCTCCCTCTATTTCACTGATATTTTGCAAAGGACTCTCAGTCAGGGATACCTCTACATCAGCATCCTCTGCTCTGTATGTGTTCTCTCAAAGCACTGGTATCCTTCTTCAGAGATTCTGTTGTTGACGTTGCTCATGCAAATATGTTCTTGACCAAAAACAAAACGTGTGTGTGTGTGTGTGTGTGTGTGTGTGTGTGTCTATTTTACATTTACATTTACGTCATTTAGCAGACGCTCTTATCCAGAGCGACTTACAAATTGGTGCATTCACCTTATAGCCAGTGGGATAAACACTTTACAATGTTTTTTTTTTTTTTTTGGGTGTGTGTGTGTGTGTGTGTGTGTATAATCGTAGCGCCTTTCACTCCGTGAATCAGGCAAAGCAGAGCTGCTGTGTCCATCAATGTAAATAGTCTGCTGTCCTTATTCTCTGTGTTTTAGAGGAACAATGTGAGACCACCGTTCTATAGAACACAGAGACCACCGTTCCATAGAACACAGAGACCACCGTTCTCTAGAACACAGAGACCACCGTTCTATAGAACACAGAGACCACCGTTCTATAGAACACAGAGACCACCGTTCTATAGAACACAGAGACCACAGAGACCACCGTTCTATAGAACACAGACACCACCGTTCCATAGAACACAGACACCACCGTTCTATAGAACACAGAGACCACCGTTCTATAGAACACAGACACCACCGTTCCATAGAACACAGAGACCACCATTCTATAGAACACAGAGACCACCGTTCTATAGAACACAGAGACCACCGTTCTATAGAACACAGACACCACCGTTCTATAGAACACAGAGACCACCGTTCTATTTTACATTTACATTTACGTCATTTAGCAGACGCTCTTATCCAGAGCGACTTACAAATTGGTGCATTCACCTTATAGCCAGTGGGATAAACACTTTACAATGTATTTTTTTTTTTTTTGTTGGGGTAGAAGGATTACTTTATCTTATCCCAGGTATTCCTTCAAGAGGTGGGGTTTCAAATGTCTCTGGAAGGTGGTGAGTGACTCCGCTGTCCTGGCGTCGTGAGGGAGCTTGTTCCACCATTGGAGTGCCAGAGCAGCGAACAGTTTTGACTGGGCTGAGCGGGAACTGTGCTTCCGCAGAGGTAGGGGAGCCAGCAGGCCAGAGGTGGATGAACGCAATGCCCTCGTTTGGGTGTAGGGACTGATCAGAGCCTGAAGGTACGGAGCCGTTCCCCTCACAGCTCCGTAGGCAAGCACCATGGTCTTGTAGCAGATGCGAGCTTCAACTGGAAGCCAGTGGAGTGTGCGGAGGAGCGGGGTGACGTGAGAGAACTTGGGAAGGGTGAACACCAGATGGGCTGCGGCATTCTGGATGAGTTGTAGGGGTTTAATGGCACAGGCAGGGAGCCCAGCCAACAGCGAGTTGCAGTAATCCAGACGGGAGATGACAAGTGGCTGGATTAGGACCTGTGCCGCTTCCTGTGTAAGGCAGGGTCGTACTCTCCGAATGTTGTAGAGCATGAACCTACAGGATCGGGTCACCACCTTGATGTTAGTGGAGAACAACAGGGTGTTGTCCAGGGTCACGCCAAGGCTCTTCGCACTCTGGGAGGAGGACACAACGGAGTTGTCAACCGTGATGGCGAGATCATGGAACGGGCAGTCCTTCCCCGGGAGGAAGAGCAGCTCCGTCTTGCCAAGGTTCAACTTGAGGTGGTGATCCGTCATCCATACTGATATGTCTGCCAGACATGCAGAGATGCGATTCGCCACCTGGTTATCAGAAGGGGGAAAGGAGAAGATTAGTTGTGTGTCGTCTGCGTAGCAATGATAGGAGAGGCCATGTGAGGATATGACAGAACCAAGTGACTTGGTGTATAGCGAGAATAGGAGAGGGCCTAGAACTGAGCCCTGGGGGACACCAGTGGTGAGAGCACATGGTGCGGAGACAGCTTCTCGCCACGCCACTTGGTAGGAGCGACCGGTCAGGTAGGACGCAATCCAAGAGTGAGCCGCGCCGGAGATGCCCAGCTCGGAGAGGGTGGAGAGGAGGATCTGATGGTTCACAGTATCAAAGGCAGCAGACAGGTCTAGAAGGACAAGAGCAGAGGAGAGAGAGTTAGCTTTAGCAGTGCGGAGAGCCTCCGTGACACAGAGAAGAGCAGTCTCAGTTGAATGACCAGTCTTGAAACCTGACTGGTTTGGATCAAGAAGGTCATTCTGAGAGAGATAGCAAGAGAGTTGGCTAAAGACGGCACGCTCAATAGTTTTGGAGAGAAAAGAAAGAAGGGATACTGGTCTGTAGTTGTTGACATCAGAGGGATCGAGTGTTGGTTTTTTGAGAAGGGGTGCAACTCTCGCTCTCTTGAAGACGGAAGGGACATAGCCAGCGGTCAAGGATGAGTTGATCAGCGAGGTGAGGTAAGGGAGAAGGTCACCGGAGTTGGTCTGGAGAAGAGAGGAGGGGATAGCGTCAAGCGGGCAGGTTGTTGGGCGGCCGGCCGTCACAAGTCGCAAGATTTTATCTGGAGAGAGAGGGGAGAAAGAAGTCAAAGCATAGGGTAGGGCAGTGTGAGCAGGACCAGCAGTGTCATTTGACTTAACAAACGAGGATCGGATGTCGTCAACCTTCTTTTCAAAATGGTTGACGAAGTCATCCACAGAGAGGGAGGAGGGGGGAGGTTTCAGCAGGGAGGAGAAGGTGGCAAAGAGCTTCCTAGGGTTAGAGGCAGATGCTTGGAATTTAGAGTGGTAGAAAATGGCCTTAGCAGCAGAAACAGATGAAGAAAATGTAGAGAGGAGGGAGTGAAAAGATGCCAGGTCCGCAGGGAGTCTAGTTTTCCTCCATTTCCGCTCGGCTGCCCGGAGCCCTGTTCTGTGAGCTCGCAATGAGTCATCAAGCCACGGAGCTGGAGGGGAGGACCGAGCCGGCCGGGAGGATAGGGGACATAGAGAGTCAAAGGATGCAGAAAGGGAGGAGAGGAGGGTTGAGGAGGCAGAATCAGGAGATTGGAGGGAGAAGGATTGAGCAGAGGGAAGAGATGATAGGATGGAAGAGGAGAGAGTAGCGGGAGAGAGAGAGCGAAGGTTGCGACGGCGCATTACCATCTGAGTAGGGGCAGAGTGAGTAGTGTTGGAGGAGAGCGAGAGAGAGAAGGATACAAAGTAGTGGTCGGAGACATGGAGGGGAGTTGCAGTGAGATTAGTAGAAGAACAGCATCTAGTAAAGATGAGGTCAAGCGTATTGCCTGCCTTGTGAGTAGGGGGGGACGGTGAGAGGGTGAGGTCAAAAGAGGAGAGGAGTGGAAAGAAGGAGGCAGAGAGAAATGAGTCAAAGGTAGACGTAGGGAGGTTGAAGTCCCCAAGAACTGTGAGGGGTGAGCCATCCTCAGGAAAGGAACTGATCAAGGCGTCAAGCTCATGGTGCTGGAGTCTAAGGGGGACACGGCCATCAAGATGATGTGTAAGCTCCTCCAGGCCTTCTGGAAGATTGGCCTCATCACGGTGGACCAGATGAACCGGGGCTTCCAGCGTGTGTACGACGAGCTGCCAGAGATTAACCTGGATGTGCCCCATGCCCACTCAATCATGGAGTCCTTTACGGACCTCTGCTACCAGGAGTCTGTTATCACCAAACAGTTGAGAGACTCCTGTCCCTCCAGGTCAGTCCCAGTGTTGAGTGGTGCAAACTCTTTCATTTTGTCTTGGGTATAGTCAGTCCCTCCAGGATTCTGCGATCACATTAATTTTAGCAAAATCAACAATTGCCTGCATATTATGCGAGGGCTTGCATATTATGCGAGGGCTTGCAAATTTGACCAATCACTGCACTATTTCTGCATTAAACTAAAAACATTGTGACCCATCACCGCACTACAAAAAGAGGGCTCACGATTTCAACCAATCACCGCACATTTACTGCATAATATGATATAAATCAAGCCACATGTCAACAAACCTTTTCCCATGGGGCGGTGCACAATTGGTCCAGCGTCGTCCAGGGTAGGGGAGGGAATGGCCGGCAGGGATGTAGATCAGTTTGTAGAGCATGGTGTTTGCAACGCCAGGGTTGTGGGTTCGATTCCCACGGGGGGCCAGTATGAAAAATAAAAAAATAATGTATGCACTCACTAACTGTAAGTCACTCTGGATAAGAGCGTCTGCTAAATGACTAAAATGTAAATGTAAATGGAACCTGGAGGGCGATAAATGACAAGGATATTAAGCTTAAATGGGCTAGTGACTGTGACAGCATGGAATTCAAATGAGGAGATAGACAGATGGGTCAGGGGAAAAATAGAGAATGTCCACTTGAGAGAGATGAGGATTCCTGTGCCACCACCCCGCTGACCAGATGCTCTCAGGGTATGCGAGAACAAATGGTCAGACGAGGAGAGAGCAGTAGGAGTAGCAGTGTTTTCAGTGGTAATCCATGTTTCCGTCAGCGCCAAGAAGTCGAGGGACTGGAGGGTAGCATAGGCAGACACCACCGTTCTATAGAGACCATCGTTCTATAGAACACAGAGACCACTGTTCTATAGAACACAGAGACCACCGTTCTATAGAGACCACCGTTCTATAGAACACAGAGACCACCGTTCTATAGAACACAGAGACCACAGTTCTATAGAACACAGACACCACCGTTCTATAGAACACAGAGACCACCGTTCTATAGAACACAGAGACCACCGTTCTATAGAACACAGAGACCACCGTTCTATAGAACACAGAGACCACCGTTCTATAGAACACAGAGACCACCGTTCTATAGAGACCACCGTTCTATAGAACACAGAGACCACCGTTCTATAGAACACAGAGACCACCGTTCTATAGAACACAGACACCACCGTTCTATAGAACACAGACACCACCGTTCTATAGAACACAGAGACCACCGTTCTATAGAGACCACCGTTCTATAGAGACCACCGTTCTATAGAACACAGAGACCACCATTCTATAGAACACAGAGACCACCGTTCTATAGAACACAGACACCACCGTTCTATAGAACACAGACACCACCGTTCCATAGAACACAGAGACCACCGTTCTATAGAACACAGAGACCACCGTTCCATAGAACACAGAGACCACCGTTCTATAGAACACAGAGACCACCGTTCTATAGAACACAGACACCACCGTTCCATAGAACACAGAGACCACCGTTCTATAGAACACAGAGACCACCGTTCTATAGAACACAGAGACCACCGTTCCATAGAACACAGAGACCACCGTTCTATAGAACACAGAGACCACCGTTCTATAGAACACAGAGACCACCGTTCTATAGAGACCACCGTTCTATAGAACACAGAGACCACCGTTCTATAGAACACAGAGACCACCGTTCTATAGAACACAGAGACCCCCGTTCTATAGAACACAGACACCACCGTTCTATAGAACACAGAGACCACCGTTCTATAGAACACAGAGACCACCGTTCTATAGAACACAGAGACCACAGTTCTATAGAACACAGAGACCACTGACAATTGTTATTTGATTTATTCATTTGTGAATAAATGTGAACTGCTGGATTAACATGCATCTATTTGTTTCTCTTTGTCTATATTTAATGGTCTCTTCCCTTCCTCCCTATATATCTCTATCTGTATATCTCTCTCTATGTATCTTTCTAAATATATCTCTCTAAATATCTCTATCTGTATATCTCTCTCTATATCTCTCTCTATAAATCTCTCTATATCTCTCTCTATAAATCTCTCTCTATATCTCTCTCTATAAATCTCTCTCTATATCTCTTTCTATATCTCTCTATATATATATATATCTCTATATATATCTATCTATATATCTCTCTCTATAAATCTCTCTATATCTCTCTATATATATCTATCTATATATCTCTCTCTAAATATCTCTCTCTATATATCTTTATCTATATATCTCTCTATATATATCTCTCTCTTTTTCTTCCTCTCTTCTTTCCTCTCTCTCTCAGTTACATCTATGATCCGACCGCTCCGGTGGACGTCCACGGCAGGAAGAGGGACCCGGCTGAGACCTCCCTCTACCAGTCCCACCACCTCCCAGGTGACAGCAGGAACCAGTTCAACACCAAGCAGAACCAGGGATTCCACAACCTGGGCTTCAGCAACAAGTGCAACGAAAGAGGAGGTGGAGGAAGCCTCAAGCTGGAGATCGACAACAACCACATCAACAGGCTCCACACCATGCCCACCAACCCAGAGAGGGAGCGGGGGACGGGCCAGGCAGCCAAGCCTCGGGTGGGGGAGGGTGGTGGGGGTTTATATATCCTCCATCCAGAGGGCCAGGTACCAAGACGAGATCCATCCAAGGGCCCCAGCCTAGTCCAAGTCTATCCCAACACACCCTCCCTGGATCTTAGTCTCAATCTGACCCACTCAGGTGACACTGACTCTCACCCAGACAATATTAGGATGGTCCGGAATGTCTCGGACCCCTCCATCGGGGACAGGTGCGGGGTGGGGTGCAACACCTCATCCGCGGATGAGCTTGACGAGGGGGTGGGCGGCACGCCGGAGTACCTGGGCGACACGGGAGATGAGCAGAGCGTCCTGTCTGCAACTAGCTTGTCCTCGGCGGGCACGAAGGATGATAGGGGGACGCCGGACGCCACTACCGTAGAGAGCGGGATCGGGATCTCAGTGATGAAGAGCGAGGATGAGGGGAAGGAAGGGGAAGACGATGACGTGCAGAGCGTCACAGACTCTATGGTGGCTGAAGCTCTGGGGGCTCTAGAGGCAGCGACCGCCGGGGAGGATTATGGGGACTAACTCTTTAAAAATGTCCTCTTACTATTCAAAAAAAAAAAACTCAATCTAACTTTGATATCTATTCAGCTTCAATATCTGATGGGGTGAACAGAAGGAGATTCTGATTTATTTTTTAACATGTCACATGGGCATATGTGTGACTATTTAGCCAAGGATTGGGTTGCGTAACGCTAGTCTGTTGCCTCAATGTTTTCTGTACTCTCAGGAGCAGGAGAGAAGACTCTTGGCGCTCGACTGTGAATATTCCCTGTGTCCTAATCACTAAACTATGGTACATATTACACTTCTTGGTCTACAGCTTCTACATTCTACATTTCTATGTTCCACCAACACAGCTCTGCAGTGCTTCTAGAACTTCTATCTCTATATTCCGTTCTATAAATGTTCTATTCAGTGGACATACAGTACCTGCCATTGCTTAGTTTTGTCTTCAGGGAGTTTACTGCGCTTCATTATATAAACACATTGATAGGTCATCTCCGGCTACTTATTTGTGTATCCTATCATGTTGTTGTTGTTGTTGTTTACCTGTTTTACTATGTTATTTATATAATTACTTTTCCGGTTCAATACATGTCAGAGATAGCTTGTCAGAGGTCTGTTTAGCTAAGATTCCACTCCTTGCACTCCTTTCGCAATGACACGCAGTGCAAGGAGTGGAATGTTAGCTAAACAACCTGGTACCCAGGCAATGTCAGAGACATTGCCCAAAGCTTGAAGAAGAGAGCAGACAAGATAAAGACCATAGAGAGAGGTAACCACAGGGGTTGTTGTTGACGTTAGTTCAGTTTACAACCTCCCATTGTGAAGCATACTGGGCTGACCTCATGAGACCTTATGACAGGAAGTAATTATATCACTGATATACGTAGCATCTCTGTTTCCTGTTTTCCCTCGAATGTAAACATTCCACATTTGTGATGGTTCTTTGTTTCAATGAAGGAAAATTATATTGATTTATTATTTTATCCTGACTATCCTTTTAAAGTCATTGTTTGTTTGCCAAAATAATTTCTATGCAAATTTATATGTACATAAAATGCATTTAGACGTTTAATTTGCTATGTACTGCCAAGTAGCCTTAAATGATTTTTTAAATCAAAGCACATATGTTTTCAGGGGCACAATATTTACAAAACATAATTGCCCGTGTTTCTCTGGTTGCTCACAAATCCCGATATTCCTCTCGTACACATCCCTCTCCCTTTTCTCAAACTCTTTCTTTCTTTCTTTCTTTCTTTCTTTCTTTCTCTTTCCCTACCAGTTCAATTGCTCCATCTCTCTCAAGGATGTGCAACAAAGACAAAACCCAACCTGTAACACCTGTGTAGCCTTGGTGTGTGTGTTTTCCCTCATGCGTTGTTTCTCTGAGGTCTGAGTGTGTGGTGTGTGTTTAGGGGATCGTAGCTGAAATGTCTCTCTGACAGCCCTCTGACGTTCCTTGGCGCCAGAGCCCTGGGGCCAGGCCTAACGAAGGCCCCGGAGCATTACTCAGGCCAAAAAAAGAGACGCCAGGGACTCACAAACACCTGATTACACCCCGGCTAAGGCGGTGAACATGCTAACTTTGGCTCACCACATGACGGCTATTAGTGTGTCTCTACCAACGTCCCCTCGCAGTAGGAGAGGAAAGCTTTTTAGAGGACACCGAAATATCCCAATCTTGTGATGTTTCTTTACTAGCTACTACCCCTTCAGCCGTCAAGGGGCCTACTTTTGGTTTGTGTGTGTGTGTCTGTGTGTGTGTGTCTGTGTGTGTCTGTGTGTGTCTGTGTGTGTGTCTGTGTGCGTGCGTGCGTATGAATGTGTATATGAACAATACACAGAGGGTTACAGTTTCAACACTGACGCCTGGGGTTGACGGTCAGGTAGAAATCTATATGTTGATGAGTGAATGGAGCTTTGTCTGTCCAACCTGTACAGTAGATTGTCTATTTCCCATTGTATAACAGCTCATTATCCTTGTGAGGAAGCACAGACTACAGTGGACAAATTAAGGGTTATAAATGTATTGTACGATCTCTGTAAAATTCACATAAATAAAATGACCATGAAAATAATTGTTGGCACCGGTGATGTATGTATGATTTCAGTCTTAGACGGACAGTCTTAATGTTTTAATTAGTTCCTAGTGTACATTGGGTTAGAAAGGTATGGGGTGTACATTTCAAATGAGTTTTTCTCAAGGCTTTTGGGTTTGGAATGATGTGATCGATACTTATGGTGTGGTTTCTTAAAAAGGGATAGCTCACAAAACTTAAAATAATTACCCTAAAGGTAGTCTATTGGCCAGGAGGGACCTGGGTTTAGGGAGATAAATAAAAAAATTTAACACCAGAAAGTGACCACTGTTACAATTGAAGCTATGCCTAAGGAAGAGTCACACTGCTCTAATCGTCCCCGGCAGGGGCGGTGTGTTCAATAGGGCGATATGGGCGACGCACTGCCAAACGGGAAAAGGAAGGGATTTTTTTTCTAATCAATTATATCACGGCAACAGTAGTTATCAGTGTTGTAATCTAGACGTCTGATCTGCCACAGTGCCACTAAATGTCCAATCAGGCTAAAGTCGTGCTTCAAATGGCCCCCCCCCCTTTTGGGGCGATTTCAGTCAGGTTGAAAATCGCCCAGAAGTCTGTCATAGACTCCCATGTAAAATCTATTTTTTTCAAATATCAGAGCTTTCAATACAATCTCTATGGGTTTCTGAGGGCTTGCACTTACGCGCTTTCGTCATACGTAACATAACCATGAACATAACTAAGAAAAGAGCGGGTAGCCTCATCAATCAATTCACTACTACTGTGAAAATGGCTAGGCTTCAGTGCAACTCGATTGTGTCTTTGAAAGAAGTTCCTTTTTGTCGGCGAACAAATGAAGATAAATTGGCAACGAAACAATTAGGACCTCCCAGACCAAATTTAATAATTCAACAGGGGGGAAGTGGGGGGGAAGTCCTACACCCGAGGATTTTCCAAAAATTGGTACGAACGAAAAACCTGGCTAGCAGGCTGCGATGTAGCTAATGCAGTCTTCTGCTACCCCCTGCTTACTCTTTCACCCTGAAGGCGGCACGGCAGACAGCACCGCTTGGACAGCGACTGGTGTGTAACGGACATGCACCATCTTTCAGGAAAGATTAAGAAACATGAGCTGTCAAAGACCCACATGGATAGCTGTTTGAGATTGTCTGCTTTGGGGAGAGTGAACATTCCCACTCAACTGGATGAGGGATACAGGCTAGCTGTCCGCCGCCACAACGATGAGGTTAGTGTTGATAATCACAAGTTTACTGGAGAACTGAAACTGACAAGGCTGACAAGATAGGACCCTTTTGTCCATTGTTATTGGATAGGAACAGAACTTATAACCAGCTCCTGACCTAAATAGATCTTAGCACAACATTTTACTCAACATATCATATTCCATATTCACTATAACAAATATATTTACTACGACATTAGCAAGAACCGCCACATCCTCAGCCGGCTAATCCAGTGTGTGAAGTTTTGCGGAGTGTTTGAGTTAGCTTTGCGAGGCAAAGATGAAACTGAGGGCTCCACCAACCCTGGTAAGCCAACACTTTTGAGATCAGTCAATAAATGCTTCTGGTATTGACTTATATGCTGCCCCTGTCTTCATGTTGTTGCTGGACATATCTTTTTTAAAATGTGTGTAGGTCACCTAAATCATCAGAAAAATTGCCCCCCCTGAGAATTTTTTCAGGAGCCGCCACTGGTCCCCGGTGAACTGCCCTCTGGGAGATGTAGTGTGAACAGCACGCGGGTGAAGCAGGAACAGCGTTTCTTTTTGCAAAGAGATTCTGTTAATGTTTCACACCACAGTTAAATACAAAACACTTAAAGGAGAGTATCAGTTAAAGAAGTGAACTATTAATACTGCCCAGTGCCTAAGATAAGCCCAGTATAATGAGTTCCCATAACCTGTCAACTTTTGATTCTATGAAAAGTGCATGTCTATGTTTGGGATTCTTAGAAAGGGAAAGTCACTGGCTACAGAGGCGTTAGCCTGGTCCCAGATCTGTATGTGCTGCAGGCTTAGTTACCTCCTCTGACTGCTTTTGTTATGGTTTGGCTAAAGCACTGTGTGGAACAAGCCTTCAGGTCTCAGGTGAGGTTATTAAGTGAGTGTGGAACAAGCCTTCAGGTCTCAGGTGAGGTTACTAAGTGCCTTCAGGTCTCAGGTGAGGTTACTAAGTGCCTTCAGGTATCAGGTGAGGTTACTAAGTGCCTTCAGGTCTCAGGTGAGGTTACTAAGTGCCTTCAGGTATCAGGTGAGGTTACTGAGTGCCTTCAGGTCTCAGATGAGGTTACTAAGTGCCTTCAGGTATCAGGTGAGGTT
The DNA here is from genome assembly GCF_964263955.1 of Coregonus lavaretus. NCBI lineage: Eukaryota > Metazoa > Chordata > Actinopteri > Salmoniformes > Salmonidae > Coregonus > Coregonus lavaretus. The sequence continues at coordinate 108,399 of NW_028157212.1, read as the reverse complement.
ACTGAGTGCCTTCAGGTGTCAGGTGAGGTTACTAAGTGCCTTCATGTATCAGGTGAGGTTACTAAGTACCTTCATGTATCAGGTGAGGTTACTAAGTACCTTCATGTATCAGGTGAGGTTACTAAGTGCCTTCAGGTATCAGGTGAGGTTACTAAGTGCCTTCAGGTATCAGGTGAGGTTACTAAGTACCTTCATGTATCAGGTGAGGTTACTAAGTACCTTCATGTATCAGGTGAGGTTACTAAGTGCCTTCAGGTATCAGGTGAGGTTACTAAGTGCCTTCAGGTGTCAGGTGAGGTTACTAAGTGCCTTCAGGTATCAGGTGAGGTTACTAAGTACCTTCATGTATCAGGTGAGGTTACTAAGTACCTTCATGTATCAGGTGAGGTTACTAAGTGCCTTCAGGTATCAGGTGAGGTTACTAAGTGCCTTCAGGTATCAGGTGAGGTTACTAAGTACCTTCATGTATCAGGTGAGGTTACTAAGTACCTTCAGGTATCAGGTGAGGTTACTAAGTACCTTCAGGTATCAGGTGAGGTTACTAAGTGCCTTCAGGTATCAGGTGAGGTTACTAAGTGCCTTCAGGTATCAGGTGAGGTTACTAAGTGCCTTCAGGTCTAGGTGAGGTTACTAAGTGCCTTCAGCTCTCAGGTGAGGTTACTAAGTGCTTTCAGGTATCAGGTGAGGTTACTAAGTGCCTTCAGGTATCAGGTGAGGTTACTAAGTGCCTTCATGTATCAGGTGAGGTTACTAAGTGCCTTCAGGTATCAGGTGAGGTTACTAAGTGCCTTCATGTATCAGGTGAGGTTACTAAGTGCCTTCATGTATCAGGTGAGGTTACTAAGTGCCTTCAGGTATCAGGTGAGGTTACTAAGTGCCTTCAGGTATCAGGTGAGGTTACTAAGTGCATTCAGGTATCAGGTGAGGTTACTAAGTACCTTCATGTATCAGGTGAGGTTACTAAGTACCTTCAGGTATCAGGTGAGGTTACTAAGTACCTTCAGGTATCAGGTGAGGTTACTAAGTGCCTTCAGGTATCAGGTGAGGTTACTAAGTGCCTTCAGGTATCAGGTGAGGTTACTAAGTACCTTCAGGTATCAGGTGAGGTTACTAAGTGCCTTCATGTATCAGGTGAGGTTTCTAAGTGCCTTCAGGTATCAGGTGAGGTTACTGAGTGCCTTCAGGTCTCAGATGAGGTTACTAAGTGCCTTCAGGTATCAGGTGAGGTTACTGAGTGCCTTCAGGTGTCAGGTGAGGTTACTAAGTGCCTTCATGTATCAGGTGAGGTTACTAAGTACCTTCATGTATCAGGTGAGGTTACTAAGTACCTTCATGTATCAGGTGAGGTTACTAAGTGCCTTCAGGTATCAGGTGAGGTTACTAAGTGCCTTCAGGTATCAGGTGAGGTTACTAAGTACCTTCATGTATCAGGTGAGGTTACTAAGTACCTTCATGTATCAGGTGAGGTTACTAAGTGCCTTCAGGTATCAGGTGAGGTTACTAAGTGCCTTCAGGTGTCAGGTGAGGTTACTAAGTGCCTTCAGGTATCAGGTGAGGTTACTAAGTACCTTCATGTATCAGGTGAGGTTACTAAGTACCTTCATGTATCAGGTGAGGTTACTAAGTGCCTTCAGGTATCAGGTGAGGTTACTAAGTGCCTTCAGGTATCAGGTGAGGTTACTAAGTACCTTCATGTATCAGGTGAGGTTACTAAGTACCTTCAGGTATCAGGTGAGGTTACTAAGTACCTTCAGGTATCAGGTGAGGTTACTAAGTGCCTTCAGGTATCAGGTGAGGTTACTAAGTGCCTTCAGGTATCAGGTGAGGTTACTAAGTGCCTTCAGGTCTAGGTGAGGTTACTAAGTGCCTTCAGCTCTCAGGTGAGGTTACTAAGTGCTTTCAGGTATCAGGTGAGGTTACTAAGTGCCTTCAGGTATCAGGTGAGGTTACTAAGTGCCTTCATGTATCAGGTGAGGTTACTAAGTGCCTTCAGGTATCAGGTGAGGTTACTAAGTGCCTTCATGTATCAGGTGAGGTTACTAAGTGCCTTCATGTATCAGGTGAGGTTACTAAGTGCCTTCAGGTATCAGGTGAGGTTACTAAGTGCCTTCAGGTATCAGGTGAGGTTACTAAGTGCATTCAGGTATCAGGTGAGGTTACTAAGTACCTTCATGTATCAGGTGAGGTTACTAAGTACCTTCAGGTATCAGGTGAGGTTACTAAGTACCTTCAGGTATCAGGTGAGGTTACTAAGTGCCTTCAGGTATCAGGTGAGGTTACTAAGTGCCTTCAGGTATCAGGTGAGGTTACTAAGTACCTTCAGGTATCAGGTGAGGTTACTAAGTGCCTTCATGTATCAGGTGAGGTTTCTAAGTGCCTTCAGCTCTCAGGTGAGGTTACTAAGTGCTTTCAGGTATCAGGTGAGGTTACTAAGTGCCTTCATGTATCAGGTGAGGTTACTAAGTACCTTCAGGTATCAGGTGAGGTTACTAAGTGCCTTCATGTATCAGGTGAGGTTACTAAGTACCTTCAGGTATCAGGTGAGGTTACTAAGTGCTTTCAGGTATCAGGTGAGGTTACTAAGTACCTTCAGGTATCAGGTGAGGTTACTAAGTGCCTTCAGGTATCAGGTGAGGTTACTAAGTGCCTTCAGGTATCAGGTTAGGTTACTAAGTGAGTGTGAACTCCCTCTGTAGCACTACAAGGTCATTAAGGTTGTTGCTGTTGCCACATAGCTTCAGCAAGGTGTTAATCATTGAACAGACAGACCTACTACCCACGCTCACTAAATGTTTCTCTAACGTTTAAAGTTTTCCCTCCGGGGGACTGACAGCTTCTTCCTCTTGGCTAACACCCAGGAATGGAGGCTGAGATCTGACACACTAAGCGACTTTGGGTCCTACTATAAATACCAGTGGAGGCTGGTGGGAGGAGCTATAGGAGGACAGGCTCATTGCATTGGCTGGAATGGAATAAATGGAACGGTATCAAACACACGTATGTATGGAAACAACATTTGACTCCATTCCATTCCAGCCATTATAAGAATGAGCCCATCCTCCTATAGTGCCTCCCACCAGCCTCCACTGATAAATACCATGTTTGTTTTTTTATTACACTGCTCAAAAAAATAAAGGGAACACTAAAATAACACATCCTAGATCTGAATGAATGAAATAATCTCATTAAATACTTTTTTCTTTACATAGTTGAATGTGCTGACAACAAAATCACACAAAAATTATCAATGGAAATCAAATTTATCAACCCATGGAGGTCTGGATTTGGAGTCAACCTCAAAATTAAAGTGGAAAACCACACTACAGGCTGATCCAACTTTGATGTAATGTCCTTAAAACATGTCAAAATTAGGCTCAGTAGTGTGTGTGGCCTCCACGTGCCTGTATGACCTCCCTACAACGCCTGGGCATGCTCCTGATGAGGTGGCGGATGGTCTCCTGAGGGATCTCCTCCCAGACCTGGACTAAAGCATCCGCCAACTCCTGGACAGTCTGTGGTGCAACGTGGCGTTGGTGGATGGAGCGAGACATAATATGCCATTTAGCAGACGCTTTTATCCAAAGCGACTTACAGTCATGCGTGCATAATTTTTTTTTTTTGTGTATGGGTGGTCCCGGGGATCGAACCCACTACCTTGGCGTTACAAGCGCCGTGCTCTACCAGCTGAGCTACAGAGGACCACATGATGTCCCAGATGTGCTCAATTGGATTCAGGTCTGGGGAACGGGCGGGCCAGTCCATAGCATCAATGCCTTCCTCTTGCAGGAACTGCTGACACACTCCAGCCACATGAGGTCTAGCATTGTCTTGCATTAGGAGGAACCCAGGGCCAACCGCACCAGCATATGGTCTCACAAGGGGTCTGAGGATCTCATCTCGGTACCTAATGGCAGTCAGGCTACCTCTGGTGAGCACATGGAGGGCTGTGCGGCCCCCCAAAGAAATGCCACCCCACACCATGACTGACCCACCGCCAAACCGGTCATGCTGGAGGATGTTGCAGGCAGCAGAACGTTCTCCACGGCGTCTCCAGACTCTGTCACGTCTGTCACGTGCTCAGTGTGAACCTGCTTTTCATCTGTGAAGAGCACAGGGCGCCAGTGGCGAATTTGCCAATCTTGGTGTTCTCTGGCAAATGCCAAACGTCCTGCACAGTGTTGGGCTGTAAGCACAACCCCCACCTGTGGACGTCGGGCCCTCATACCACCCTCATGGAGTCTGTTTCTGACCGTTTGAGCAGACACATGCACATTTGTGGCCTGCTGGAGGTCATTTTGCAGGGCTCTGGCAGTGCTCCTCCTGCTCCTCCTTGCACAAAGGCGGAAGTAGCAGTCCTGCTGCTGGGTTGTTGCCCTCCTACGGCCTCCTCCACGTCTCCTGATGTACTGGCCTGTCTCCTGGTAGCGCCTCCATGCTCTGGACACTACGCTGACAGACACAGCAAACCTTCTTGCCACAGCTCGCATTGATGTGCCATCCTGGATGAGCTGCACTACCTGAGCCACTTGTATGGGTTGTAGACTCCGTCTCATGCTACCACTAGAGTGAAAGCACCGCCAGCATTCAAAAGTGACCAAAACTTCAGCCAGGAAGCATAGGAACTGAGAAGTGGTCTGTGGTCACCACCTGCAAAACCAGTCCTTTATTGGGGGTGTCTTGCTAATTGCCTATAATTTCCACCTGTTGTCTATTCCATTTGCACAACAGCATGTGAAATGTATTGTCAATTAGTGTTGCTTCCTAAGTGGACAGTTTGATTTCACAGAAGTGTGATTGACTTGGAGTTACATTGTGTTGTTTAAGTGTTCCCTTTATTTTTTTGAGCAGTGTAGTATTACACTATACAACATGAGCCACATTTGTACTGTAGTAACCTTATGTAAGGCAGAGAGAGAGAGAAAGAGAAGACATTATTCCTAGTAGGATTATTTCCGTGCTATTGATTTAAGTGTCCTCTTACCATTTCTATTGCAATAATGTACGATAACAACATATCATGTGGAACAAAGATTATTGAATGAAGAGAGAGAGAGAGAGAGAGACAGAGAGAGAGAGAGACAGAGAGAGAGAGACAGAGAGGGAGAGAGAGAGAGAGAGAGAGAGAGAGAGACGGAGAGAGAGAGAGAGAGAGAGAGAGCGAGAGAGAGGCAGAGAGAGAGAGAGAGAGAGAGTGTCACCAGTTTGTCAAAGGTAAGAGCGAGGGCAAACAAGACCAGAGTCAATATTTGCTCAAGGTCCTCTCGATGCTATCCCATGTCCTGTAGTGTAGTGGTGTAGTGGTGTAGTGTGTAGTGGTGTAGTGGTGTAGTGTAGTGTGTAGTGGTGTAGTGTGTAGTGGTGTAGTGGTGTAGTGTGTAGTGTGTAGTGGTGTAGTGTGTAGTGGTGTAGTGGTGTAGTGTAGTGTGTAGTGGTGTAGTGGTGTAGTGTGTAGTGGTGTAGTGTGTAGTGTGTAGTGGTGTAGTGGTGTAGTGTGTAGTGTGTAGTGGTGTAGTGTGTAGTGGTGTAGTGTGTAGTGGTGTAGTGTGGTGTAGTGGTGTAGTGTGTAGTGTGTAGTGGTGTAGTGGTGTAGTGTGTAGTGGTGTAGTGGTGTAGTGGTGTAGTGTAGTGTGTAGTGGTGTAGTGTGTAGTGGTGTAGTGGTGTAGTGTGTAGTGTGTAGTGGTGTAGTGTGTAGTGGTGTAGTGTGGTGTAGTGGTGTAGTGTGGTGTAGTGTGTAGTGTGTAGTGGTGTAGTGGTGTAGTGGTGTAGTGTGGTGTAGTGGTGTAGTGTGTAGTGGTGTAGTGTGTAGTGTGTAGTGGTGTAGTGTGTAGTGTGTAGTGTGTAGTGGTCTAGTGTGGTGCGTAGTGTGTAGTGTTGTAGTGTGTAGTGTTGTAGTGTGTAGTGGTGTAGTGTGTAGTGGTGTAGTGTGTAGTGGTGTAGTGTGTAGTGGTGTGTAGTGGTGTGTAGTGGTGTAGTGTGTAGTGGTGTAGTGGTGTAGTGTGGTGCGTAGTGTGTAGTGTGTAGTGGTGTAGTGTGTAGTGTTGTAGTGTGTAGTGGTGTAGTGTGTAGTGGTGTAGTGTGTAGTGGTGTAGTGTGTAGTGGTGTGTAGTGGTGTAGTGTGTAGTGGTGTGTAGTGGTGTAGTGTGTAGTGGTGTAGTGTGTAGTGGTGTAGTGTGTAGTGGTGTAGTGTGTAGTGGTGTAGTGGTGTAGTGTGGTGCGTAGTGTGTAGTGTGTAGTGGTGTAGTGGTGTAGTGTGGTGCGTAGTGTGTAGTGGTGTAGTGTGGTGTAGTGTGTAGTGTGTAGTGGTGTAGTGGTGTAGTGTGTAGTGGTGTAGTGTGGTGTAGTGGTGTAGTGTGTAGTGGTGTAGTGTGTAGTGTGTAGTGGTGTAGTGTGTAGTGGTGTAGTGTGTAGTTGTGTAGTGGTGTAGTGTGGTGCGTAGTGTGTAGTGGTGTAGTGGGTAGTGGTGTAGTGTGTAGTGGTGTAGTGTGGTGTGTAGTGTGTAGTGGTGTAGTGTGTAGTGTGTAGTGTGTAGTGGTGTAGTGGTGTAGTGTGGTGTAGTGTGTAGTGTGTAGTGGTGTAGTGTGTAGTGTGTAGTGGTGTAGTGTGGTGTAGTGTGTAGTGTGTAGTGGTGTAGTGTGTAGTGGTGTAGTGGTGTAGTGTGGTGCGTAGTGTGTAGTGGTGTAGTGGTGTAGTGTGTAGCGTAGTGTGTAGTGGTGTAGTGTGTAGTGTGTAGTGTGTAGTGGTGTAGTGTGGTGTAGTGTGTAGTGTGTAGTGGTGTAGTGTGGTGTAGTGTGTAGTGGTGTAGTGGTGTAGTGTGGTGCGTAGTGTGTAGTGGTGTAGTGGTGGTGCGTAGTGTGTAGTGGTGTAGTGTAGTGTGTAGTGGTGTAGTGCGTAGTGTAGTGTGTAGTGTGTAGTGTGTAGTGGTGTAGTGGTGTAGTGTGGTGCGTAGTGTGTAGTGTGTAGTGGTGTAGTGTGGTGTAGTGTGTAGTGGTGTAGTGTGGTGCGTAGTGTGTAGTGGTGTAGTGTGGTGCGTAGTGTGTAGTGGTGTAGTGTGTAGTGGTGTAGTGGTGTAGTGTGTAGTGGTGTAGTGTGTAGTGGTGTAGTGTGTAGTGGTGTAGTGTGGTGTAGTGTGTAGTGGTGTAGTGTGGTGCGTAGTGTGTAGTGGTGTAGTGTGGTGCGTAGTGTGTAGTGTGTAGTGGTGTAGTGTGTAGTGTGTAGTGTGGTGCGTAGTGTGTAGCAGTGTGTAGTGGTGTAGTGTGTAGTGTGTAGTGTGGTGCGTAGTGTGTAGCAGTGTGTAGTGCGTAGTGTGTAGTGGTGTAGTGTGGTGTGTAGTGTGTAGTGTGTAGTGCGGTGCGTGGTGCGTAGTGGTGTAGTGTGTAGTGTGTAGTGGTGTAGTGTGTAGTGGTGTAGTGTGTAGTGGTGTAGTGTGTAGTGTGGTGTGTAGTGGTGTAGTGTGTAGTGTGTGGTGCGTAGTGGTGTAGTGTGTAGTGGTGTAGTGTGGTGTGTAGTGTGTGGTGCGTAGTGGTGTAGTGTGTAGTGGTGTGTAGTGCGTAGTGTGGTGTAGTGTTACAAAATCTAATAACTAGCCTATTGTTGCACTCGCTCTTGAAAAGGCAGAGGAAAAGGACAGGTGCGACAGTCGCACAGTCTCCATGGAAACACAGTGTGTGTGTGTGTGTGTGTGTGTGTGTGTGTGTGTGTGTGAAAGTGCCTGGCAAGGTTAGGGGCAGCTGATAATCCCAGCTATTACATGTCAGAACAAAACATCTAAATCTCATCACTCTGGCAATACTATGACATGAAGACAGGAGCCTTGGCAGCAAGAATGGAAAGAATATCTATTAAAAATGAAAACGTGAAAACTAAGCACTATTAATTTATGAGAAAAGCAAAGGAGGGCAGGATGTGGAGAGATAAATAAATAACAGAGGTTATTGAATACTGAACGAGAGGGGATGAGGGAGAAAGATAAAGGGAGAGTAGAAAATATTACTGAAGAGAAGACTTCAAAAACACAAGTTGTTGGTTTAATCAATTTAATTTGTTAAAAACACGTCATATTCTACCCTCTCTCCTTAAACATATGAATCTTCTCATTAAATTCTATAGCTTTATTTTTAATAGTGTCAATATAAAATGGCAAAAAAAACATTTTTTTACATCAAACTTGGAACATTTCAGTCAGTTTGCTTTATTTCCTAAATACATCTCCATACAACACGGTTATTTAAAAAGGCAGACCATTGTGATAAAGACATTGATACTGTACAGTCTCCCAAGCAAACATGGCCAAAATGGACCACACAAGAGCAAATAAGAAACTATTTCACTTAAAACAGAAAGAGAACATCCTCAAAAAACATTGATATTAAAGCTCTTAGATGAAAAGTGTTGCAGTTTTAAATGCAACAAAAAGTCAGACATTTCTCAATCATCTAAAGTGGCTTCCTCACCTTGTCTCCATTCCTTCATCTGCAAGGAGAGGAGACGTTCATAGGGAATCATTTTAGACTGTTGAGGCAAAAAATATATATATATATATCTGAGGCTAGAATTGGATTTAGGATGGAGTGCCGTTGTACGTTGTTCAGGTTTGGTCAATGTAGGCCTACTCGTTGAAGAATGTAAAGTTTGACTTTAGTTGTTTTCTCCCAGAGTAAAAGGGAATCATTTTTAAAAAGTATTAACGCCCAGAAAATAGTTTTGGCTTTGGTATGGGTAACCATTTGAGACACTGTACATTTAACATACTTTGACATTTGTTTATAATTCATGGCAATTAGGAGACAAGATGAATTGTTACAGTATAATTTACATTTTAAAGCATTTGATCACAAGACATTGCTTTTCCTCACTGAGATTTTTTTTGTTGCATTGTGAAATCATTTTGGTTCAGCTCCTGTTATAGATAAAAAGGCCACCGTTCTTTTTCAAAAAGGTAATGTTCATGTATCCAAGTCCTGTACTAAAAACTTTATTCACCATAGAAAACAAAACATTTGGTGATATGCAAGTCACTAGACCTCATGATTCACGTTGAAAATACAAAATCTCTCACACACCAAAAAAAGTGTACATCCCACTACATACCACTGTACTCAAATCAGTGAGACACACAAGGCAGATACTCTATCCAAGCTGTTCCGAGGAAGACTGTCTGTGCATCGATCCAGAAATAAGTGCATTTTAAGGCCTACTAGTGAAGTTTAAAAAAGGGATTTGTTCACGGTTCCTTTGAATAGGAATCAAATATTGGCAAAGAGATGAGTCAATGGCCAATTAAAATGGGTAGTTTCATTGGGGTGGAATCAGAAGCGGTTCCATACATCACCATGACAACCAAAAGGTTAATTAATAAAAGGTGATAAGGTAATTTCTCCTCACCATATTAACCTAGTTAATGTACTCCATTGGAGTTCTAGAAGGGGGGGACGAGATACAGTGAATGGGTCAGGCAGAGTTCAGAGAAGGGGGGGTGATATTTTATTTAAGGAATAGGTTTGGCACAGTTACAAAAGGCACATCATTATCCACAGACTCTGTCCAGGACTCTTTAGGATTACAGGAAAGAGAAAAAAGTATGTATGTTCAATGAGAGGAGCACTGAGTTGAGTGCAGTAGCTCCCCACTGGGCAGACGTGTTTTATTGAACCCTCATTTTACCAGGTAAGTTGACTGAGAACACCACCTCATTCACAGCAACGACCTGGGGAATAGTTACAGGGGACAGGAGGGGGGGAAGAACGAGCCAATTGGAAGCCGTCAGTTCAACGTCTACTTTTGGTTGAGGTGTCAACTAACGTAAAAAAATTATGAAAAAAAAAAACACCATGACATTGAATTTAGGTTAAAAGTTGGGTGATTCTTTAAAACTCCCTTACGTTGACGACCTTTTGCAAATCCAATTAGTTTTCAACGTTGATTCAACGTCATCATTTAGATTTTGGGGGTTTAAATGACGTGGAAACAACGTTGATTCAACCAGTTTTTGCCCAGTGGGTCAGAAGTGGACATGAAGGCTAGGTAGAGATTGTACCTTTAGCATTTGTATTTGGCGCCAACACAGTGCACAGTTTATTGGCGCACACACACACACACACACACACACACACCCCAATGCAATCTCAACTTCCTGGTCAGGTGAGCATTTGTGGTTTCCCCCTCCTTTGCAGCGGAATCGTGGGAAATCAACCATTAACTTTGGTGGTCGTTTCCACATATTTGGTGACGAGAGGGTGTGGGGGCGCTGCCAGTGACTCACTGTCTGATGAATGGCACAATGATGCTTTCACACACACACGCCATACCACCCCCCCTTTCCGCTACCTTGACCGAGACAGAGGGCCAAGTCTGATGTTAGCCAAGGGGCTAAGAGAGTAACCTCCTGTGTAAATCGTCATCATCCAATTCACCATCAACGCCGCTGTCTTCTATTGTCTGACCATCGGAGGAGGAGGAGGAGGAGGAGGGGCATAGATAGGGATGGACTTAACCCTGGATTGACACTGCCGCTCTTCAACGTCGGTCTCCCTCGCGCGCTGATGCTTCTCGACGGTCTGATTCTGGGTTTAAAAAAAAAAAGTGTTGCAAATTATAATAATCACCCCCTCGGCTCTCTTCAGGAAGCGATGCTCCGCACCTGCAGAGGAAACGAGGACGTTTTATCAAATGAGTTTGGAACATGTTACTTAAGGAGGCCAATATACGCAGCTTGGATAGAACTTGAGCCCAATAGAAACTCACCTTGGTTTCTGTCACTTTGGGTCGTCCCCTTCATCTTTCTGAAAGGGGAAAAATCACACTTGAGTAAAATGAATTTTACAATGAAAAATGCCTCAAATACAGACTATTCAAATACGGACAAACGCCTGGGAGTTTGGACTACGTCACTATAGACAGACCTTATTGAAATGGAAACCTTTCAGTGTACTCGGGTGATAAGAGTTTGATTGAATATCACCCGCAGACTGACCTGCTGTGACTCAGAGGTGGTCCTGCGCTCAGGGGGTTCCTTCTCCGTGGGCGTCGTGGGCATGCTGCCGTTGGAGTCTGTGATGAGCAGGGTCCGCCTTTCTCTGGCGGGCCTCTCCTTGTCACACTTTGTAACCCGGAACCTGGCAGGGACAGATCAGAGCATAACACCGGTGATAAAGTTGACATAACACCATGGGCATCAACATGTTTGCAACTGACAATAACTGGAGAAATCACGTTAATGACAACTACTCAAATCAGACAACTATTAGAATAGTAAAAATAAAGAAAAACCCTTGAATGAGTAGGTGTCCAAACTTTTGACTGGTACTGTATACACACACACACACACACACACACACACACACTACCAGTCAAAAGTTTAGAACACCTACTCAAGCAAGGATTTTTCTTTATTTGTACTATTTTCTACATTGTAGAATAATAGTGAAGACGTCAAAACTATGAAATAACACATATGGAATCATGTAGTAACCAAAAAAAGTGTTAAACAAATCAAAATACATTTTATATTTGACATTCTTCAAATAGCCACCCTTTGCCTTGATGACAGCTTTGCACACTCTTGGCATTCTCTCTACCAGCTTCATGAGGTAGTCACCTGGAATGCATTTCAATTAACAGGTTTGCCTTCTTAAAAGTTAATTTGTGGAATTTATTTCCTTCTTAATGCTTTTGAGCCAATCAGTTGTGTTGTGACAAGGTAGGGGGGTATACAGAAGATAGCCCTATTTGGTAAAAGACCAAGTCCATATTATGGCAAGAACAGCTCAAATAAGCAAAGAGAAACGACAGTCCATCATTACTTTAAGACATGAAGGTCAGTCAATACGGAACATGTCAATAACTTTTTAAGTTTCTTCAAGTGCAGTCGCAAAAACCATCAAGCGCTATGATGAAACTGGCTCTCATGAGGACCACCACAGGAATGGAAGACCCAGAGTTACCTCTGCTGCAGAGGATAAATTCATTAGAGTTACCAGCCTCAGAAATTGCAGCCCAAATAAATGCTTCACAGAGTTGAAGTAACAGACATCTCAACATCAACTGTTCAGAGGAGACTGTGTGAATCAGGCCTTCATTGTCAAATTGCTGCAAAGAAACCACTACTAAAGGACACCAATAAGAAGAAGAGACATGCTTGGGCCAAGAAACATGAGCAATGGACATTAGACAGGTGGAAATGTGTCCTTTGGTCTGGAGTACAAATTGGAGATCTTTGGTTCCAACCGCCATGTCTTTGTGAGACGCTGTGTGGGTGAAGGGATGATCTCCGCATGTTTATTTCCCACCGTAAAGCATGGAGGAGTTGTTATGGTGAGGGGGTGCTTTGCTGGTGACACTGATTTATTTAGAATTCAAGGCACACTTAACCAGCATGTCTACCACAGCATTCTGCAGCAATACGCCATCCCATCTGGTTTGGGCTTAGTGGGACTATCAGTTGTTTTTCAACAGGACAATGACCCAACACACCTCCAGGCTGTGTAAGGGCTATCTGACCAAGAAGGAGAGTGATGGAGTGCTGCATCAGATGACCTGGCCTCCACAATCCCCCGACCTCAACCCAATTGAGATGGTTTGGGATGAGTCAGACCGCAGAGTGAAGGAAAAGCAGCCAACAAGTGCTCAGCATATGTAGGAACTCCTTCAAGACTGTTGGAAAAGCATTCCAGGTGAAGCTGGTTGAGAGAATGGCAAGAGTGTGCAAAGCTGTCATCAAGGCAAAGGGTGGCTATTTGAAGAATCTCAAATATAAAATATATTTTGATTTGTTTAACACTTTTTTGGTTACTACATGATTCCATATGTGTTATTTCATAGTTTTGATGTCTTCACTATTATTCTACAATGTAGAAAATAGTACAAATAAAGAAAAACCCTTGAATGAGTAGGTGTTCTAAAAAACTTTTGACCGTTACATTTATAACAAATAATAAATGGAAATATCACATTTACATAAGTATTCAGACCCTTTACTCAGTACTTTGTTGAAGCACCTTTGGCAGCGATTACAGCCATGAGTCTTCTTGGGTATGACGCTACAAGCTTGGCACACCTGTTTTGGGGAGTTTCTCCCATTCTTCTCTGCAGATCCAGTCAAGCGCTGGCAGGTTGGATGGGGAGCGTCGCTGCACAGCTATTTTCAGGTCTCTCCAGAGATATTCGATCGGGTTCAAGTCCGGGCTCTGGCTGGGCCAAGCAAGGACATTCAGGGACTTGTCCCGAACCCACTCCTGCATTGTTTTGGCTGTGCTTAGAGTCGTTGTCCTGTTGGAAGGTGAACCTTCACCCCAGTCTGAGGTCCTGAGCAGGTTTACATCAAGGATCTCTCTGTACTTTGCTCTGTTCATCTTTCCCGCAATACTGTCTAGCCTCCCAGTCCCTGCTGCTGAAAAACATACCCACAGCATGAAGCTGCTGCCACCACCATGCTTCACTGTAGGGATGGTGCCAGGTTTCTTCCAGACTTGAAGCTTGGCATTCAGGCCAAAGAGTTCAATCTTGGTTTCATCAGACCAGATAATCTTGTTTCTCATGGCCTGAGAGTCCTTTAGGTGCCCTTTGGCAAACTCCAAGCGGGCTGTCATGTGCCTTTTACTGAGGAGTGGCTTCCGTCTGGCCTCTCTACCATAACGGCCTGATTGGTGGAGTGCTGCAGAGATGGTTGTCCTTCTGGAAGGTTCTCCCATCTCCACAGAGGAACTCTGGAGCTCTGTCAGAGTGACCATCTGGTTCTTAGTCCATTTTTTGATACCCTTCCCCAGATCTCGGAGCTCTACGGACAACTCTTCCGACCTCATGGCTTGGTTTTTGCTCTGACATGCACTGTCAACTATGGGAACTTATATAGCCTTTCCAAATCACGTCCAATCAATTGAATTTACCACAGGTGGACTCCAATCAAGTTGTAGAAACATCTCAAGGATGATCAATGGAAACAGGATGCACCGGAGCTCAATTTCAAGTCTCATAGCAAAAGGGTCTGAATAATTATGTAAATAAGCATGTTTTTTTATTTGTAATACATTTGCAAACATTTCTAAAAACCTGTTTTCGCTTTGTCATTATGGGGTATTATGTCTAGATTTATGATATTAAAATAAAAAATTTGGAATAAGGCTGTAACGTAACAAAATGTGGAAAACGTCAAGGGGTCTGAATACTTTCTGAATGCACTTGATAGTTTTCTGTATCAAATGAGCACCGAAAAACAACCCATGTTGCAAAATAATAAAACTATTTAATCCCAATTCAACTAGGGCCGGGACGATACAGTTGAAGTCGGAAGTTTACATAAACTAGTTTTAATGACTCCAACCTAAGTGTTTCAACCACTCCACACATTTCTTGTTAACAAGCTATAGTTTTGGCAAGTCGGTTAGGACATCTACTTCATGCATGACAAGTAATTTTTCCAACAATTGTTTACAGACAGATTATTTCACTGTATCACAATTCCAGTGGGTCAGAAATATACATACACTAAGTTGACTGTGCCTTTAAACACCTTGGAAAATTCCAGAAAATGATGTCAAGGCTTTAGAAGCTTCTGATAGGCTAATTGACATCATTTGAGTCAATTGAAGGTGTACCTGTGGATGTATTTCAAGGCCTACCTGCAAACTCAGTGCCTCTTTGCTTGACATCATGGGAAAATCAAAAGAAATCAGCCAAGACCTCAGAAAAATAATTTTAGACCTCCACAAGTCTGGTTCATCCTTGGGAGCAATTTCCAAACGCCTGAAGGTACCACGTGTTGTGGAAATTAGTCACTATACTTTAACAATCAAAAGTTCTTACAGAGTTTTTGTTGAATCAAGATGTCAATAAAAGGAAGCTGGTCTGCAGAGTAGCCCCTCCTCTCTCCCTCCATCTTATATAGTGCCCTTCACACACCATAGCTTTAAAATCCCTCCCTCCCTCAGTTTCCCGCTCTTTTATTGCTCCGCCCACTCCCTTTGTCTATGGTGGACGGCTACATTCGACTTTCATTCAGTTCAGAATCAATAGTAATACACTCAATCAATCCCTTATCTTGCAAAAACACTAATGTTTAGTTTAAACTCTGTTCAAACCTGGCGCCGCTCTTTATCACTTTGTTTGAGGAGAGACACAAAAGGCCACAGGATTAAGTTCTTGCCTAGCCACAGAGAATGTTAACTATATGTTCATGATTAACTCAGTTCTCATAGTCCACTAAAAAAAATCTCCAACACACGTTCATCTGTACAAACAATAGTACGCAAGTATAAACACCATGGGACCACGCAGCCGTCATATCGCTCAGGAAGGAGACACGTTCTGTCTCCTACAGATGAACGTACTTTGGTGCGAAAAGTGCAAATCAATCCCAGAACAGCAGCAAAGGACCTTGTGAAGATGCTGGAAGAAACAGGTACAAAAGTATCTATATCCACAGAAAAACAAGTTCTATATCGACATAACCTGAAAGGCCGCTCAGCAAGGAAGAAGCCACTGCTCCAAAACCGCCATAAAAAAGCCACACTATGGTTTGCGACTGCACATGGGGACAAAGATCATACTTTTTGGAGAAATGTCCTCTGGTCTGATGAAACAAAAATAGAACTGTTTGGCCATAATGACCATGGTTATGTTTGGAGGAAAACCGGGGAGGCTTGCTAGCCGAAGAACACCATCCCAACCGTGAAGCACGGGGGTGGCAGCATCATGCTGTGGGGGTGCTTTGCTGCAGGAGGGACTAGTGCACTTCACAAAATAGATGGCATCATGAGGAAGGAAAATTA
Source organism: Coregonus lavaretus (assembly GCF_964263955.1). Lineage (NCBI taxonomy): Eukaryota > Metazoa > Chordata > Actinopteri > Salmoniformes > Salmonidae > Coregonus > Coregonus lavaretus. The sequence continues at coordinate 92,637 of NW_028157212.1, read as the reverse complement.
TGTGGATATATTGAAGCAACATCTCAAGACATCAGTCAGGAAGTTAAAGCTTGGTCGCAAATGGGTCTTCCAAATGGACAATGAACCCAAGCATACTTCCAAAGTTGTGGCAAAATGGCTTAAGGACAAAGTCAAGGTATTGGAGTGGCCATCACAAAGCCCTGACCTCAATCCTATAGAAAATGTGTGGGCAGAACTGAAAAAGCGTGTGCGAGCAAGGAGGCCTACAAACCTGACTCAGTTACACCAGCTCTGTCAGGAGGAATGGGCCAGAATTCACCCAACTTATTGTGGGAAGCTTGTGGAAGGCTACCCGAAACGTTTGACCCAAGTTAAACAATTTAAAAAAGGCAATGCTACCAAATACTAATTGAGTGTATGTAAACTTCTGACCCACTGGGAATGTGATGAAAGAAATAAAAGCTGAAATAAATCACTATTATTCTGACATTTCACATTCTTAAAATAAAGTGGTGATCCTAATTGACCTAAGACAGGGAATTTTTACTAGGATTAAACGTCAGGAATTGTGAAAAACTGAGTTTAAATGTATTTGGCTAAGGTGTATGTAAACTTCCGACTTCAACAGTACCAGTATCATGATACTCGTTAGTATTGTGGCAAGAAAACAAAAACATGAAGTGGATTTAACTTCTATAGGAAAACAGCCCTAATGTTGGAAAAAAACATTAATGTTGTCATCCAGAGTCACACTTATTTATTTTCCAAGCTATAGCACACAATATTTTACATACAGCAGGTTTTTAAAACGGCCGAAGAGTTTGGCCTGCTTCGGGTTTTCATTTTTGCCATGGAAAACCTGTTATGATACTGGTATCGTCCCGGACCTAAATTCAACCCCTTCTGACAATTAACAGCTATATCAACAACATACAGTATTCACATGCTAACCAACCATAACATTGCAATATTGCCTCTGATGTCCAGTGTGCGTTTACTGGGAACACGGAGGCTGTGCCCGCTTTAAGTTACCGTTTTAACAGTGGCCAAGTAAGCTGCTTGATCATATTGTAGGCCTACCAGAGTGGACTACAATTTATTAATTTTTTGTTATGGGAGAAAATGCATCTCATAACATTTTAACATGGAAATAGCTGTTCTATCATTCAGCGTACAGTAGCAGCCAATGTGTGGTGTTCAATGTAGGCCTACATTCCATGAGAATTTTGACATTCACCCGTTTCTCCACTTGTCCTTTTGACAAGGAGGTGACTGAAAATGTTGTGATTGACGCAAGAAACCACTACAAAATAAAATGAATTATTCCCATACCATTATTACAGAGAATCAGACTAATAATTATGCTACCCTCTGGCTATTGGCTACTTAGCTTATTCAAGACCGTCTCATAATACAACACTGCCCCTTTAAGACATAAAAAAGCTCTCTCTACCTGACTTGCTTTTCAAAGATGTCTAGAAATGTACACGTTTTGTGCTCGTTGGAAGCAACAACTCCTGTTGACTAGAAATAAGCTATAACTGGGCTAATAACTCACTAACAAAAGAACATGAACAAATGTGCACACGGTTACATGAGGCTCTCACTGCACCCCAGTATCTCTATTTACATCATCTTCTGCACATCTATCATTCCAGTGTTAATACGAAATTGTAACTATTTTTGCACTATGGCCTATTTATTGCCTTACCTCCATAACTTACTACATTCGCACACACCTGTATATATATATATATACACACACACAGGTAAAAGTCAGTAAATTAGAATATTTTGAAAAACTTGATTTATTTCAGTAATTGCATTCAAAAGGTGTAACTTGTACATTATATTTATTCATTGCACACAGACTGATGCATTCAAATGTTTATTTCATTTAATTTTGATGATTTGAAGTGGCAACAAATGAAAATCCAAAATTCCGTGTGTCACAAAATTAGAATATTACTTAAGGCTAATACAAAAAAGGGATTTTTTAGAAATGTTGGCCAACTGAAAAGTATGAAAATGAAAAATATGAGCATGTACAATACTCAATACTTGGTTGGAGCTCCTTTTGCCTCAATTACTGCATTAATGCGGCGTGGCATGGAGTCGATGAGTTTCTGGCACTGCTCAGGTGTTATGAGAGCCCAGGTTGCTCTGATAGTGGCCTTCAACTCTTCTGCGTTGTTGGGTCTGGCATTCTGCATCTTCCTTTTCACAATACCCCACAGATTTTCTATGGGGCTAAGGTCAGGGGAGTTGGCTGGCCAATTTAGAACAGAAATACCATGGTCCGTAAACCAGGCACGGGTAGATTTTGCGCTGTGTGCAGGCGCCAAGTCCTGTTGGAACCTGAAATCTCCATCTCCATAGAGCAGGTCAGCAGCAGGAAGCATGAAGTGCTCTAAAACTTGCTGGTAGACGGCTGCGTTGACCCTTGATCTCAGGAAACAGAGTGGACCGACACCAGCAGATGACATGGCACCCCAAACCATCACTGATGGTGGAAACTTTACACTAGACTTCAGGCAACGTGGATCCTGTGCCTCTCCTGTCTTCCTCCAGACTCTGGGACCTCGATTTCCAAAGGAAATGCAAAATTTGCTTTCGTCAGAAAACATGACTTTAGACCACTCAGCAGCAGTCCAGCTCTTTTTTTCCTTAGCCCAGGTGAGACGCTTTTCGCGCTGTTTCTTGGTCAACAGTGGCTTGACACGAGGTATGCGGCAGTTGAAACCCATGTCTTTCAAGCGTCTCTTGGTGGTGGATCTTGAAGCCCTGACTCCAGCAGCTGTCCACTCCTTGTGAATCTCCCCCACATTTTTGAATGGGTTTTTTTTCACAATCTTGACTAGGGCGCGGTGATCCCTATCGCTTGTACACTTTTTCTGACCACAGTTTTTCCTTCCCTTTGCCTCTCTATTAATGTGTTTGGACACAGAGCTCTGAGAACAGCCAGCCTCTTCTGCAATAACCTTTTGTGTCTTTCCCTCCTTGTGCAATGTGTCGATGGTCGCCTTTTGGACAGCTGTCAAATCTGAAGTCTTCCCCATGTTTGTGTAGGCTTCAGAACTGGACTGAGAGACCATTTAAAGCCCTTTGCAGGTGTTTTGAGTTAATCAGCTGATTATTTTGTGGCACCAGGTGTCTTCAAAATGTAACCCTTACACAATATTCTAATTTTGTGACACACGGAATTTTGGATTTTCATTTGTTGCCACTTCAAATCATCAAAATTAAATGAAATAAACATTTGAATGCATCAGTCTGTGTGCAATGAATAAATATAATGTACAAGTTACACCTTTTGAATGCAATTACTGAAATAAATCAAGTTTTTCAAAATATTCTAATTTACTGACTTTTACCTGTATATATATATATATATATATATATATATATATATATATATATATATTTTTTTTTTTTTTCTGTTGTATTTTTGACTTTATGTTTTGTTTTACCCCATATGTAACTCTGTGTTGTTGTTGTTGTTTTTTTAAATCGCACTGCTTTGCTTTCTTGGCCAGGTCGCAGTCGTAAATGACAACTTGTTCTCAACTGGCTTACCTGGTTAAATAAAAGGTGAAATAAATAAATAAAACTGATCTCAAACCAAGTGCATCTCCTCGTGACCGCTCATACTGTAGCCTAAACACAGTCCAGTTCAAAGTAAAAATTGCACAGATCCATATATGGCAATGCCTATTTGCATATAGGCCTACAGCAGCTCTGATTGGTTATGGCGCACCAATCTGTGTAGAGTACGGGCTGAGTAGTGTCTGTCAAAGCAATAGAATCCTACTCAGATGCGTTCTGCCTACAACAAAATATCTTGCATAGTTAGTTTTGCATACTAAATCTTGCATAGTTCGTTTGTTTCGGGATATTACATTGAATTGGCTAAAATTGCTTTGATTCGATCACAATTCCCACAGTAGAGCGAAACGTTGATAGTGTAAACTAAAGGGGAAAACTCTAGAAAGTTGGGTGGTTTAATCTCGTGCTTATCTGCACGGGCTCATATTTCTTCTGCGCGGCAGTCTGAGGGGAGCTGCGCTTCCGCGCATTGGACACGAGTGTATCACCAGGATTGCACATCAACCTCTTAGTACATTTAGCAAGGGCATGGTGTGGGAGGGGGCAGGGCGTGGTGTGGGAGGGGGCAGGGCGTGGTGTGGGAGGGGGCAGGGCGTGGTGTGGGAGGGGGCAGGGCGTGGTGTGGGAGGGGGCAGGGCGTGGTGTGGGAGGGGGCAGGGCGTGGTGTGGGAGGGGGCAGGGCAAGGTGTGGGAGGGGGCAGGGCGAGGTGTGGGAGGGGGCAGGGCATGGTGTGGGAGGGGGCAGGGCGTGGTGTGGGAGGGGGCAGGGCGTGGTGTGGGAGGGGGCAGGGCGTGGTGTGGGAGGGGGCAGGGCGTGGTGTGGGAGGGGGCAGGGCGTGGTGTGGGAGGGGGCAGGGCATGGTGTGGGAGGGGGCAGGGCATGGTGTGGGAGGGGGCAGGGCGTGGTGTGGGAGGGGGCAGGGCGTGGTGTGGGAGGGGGCAGGGCGTGGTGTGGGAGGGGGCAGGGCGTGGTGTGGGAGGGGGCAGGGCGTGGTGTGGGAGGGGGCAGGGCGTGGTGTGGGAGGGGGCAGGGCATGGTGTGGGAGGGGGCAGGGCATGGTGTGGGAGGGGGCAGGGCATGGTGTGGGAGGGGGCAGGGCGTGGGAGGGGGCAGGGCGTGGGAGGGGGCAGGGCGTGGGAGGGGGCAGGGCGTGGCGTGGGAGGGGGCAGGGCGTGGCGTGGGAGGGGGCAGGGCGTGGCGTGGGAGGGGGCAGGGCGTGGCGTGGGAGGGGGCGTGGCGAGGGGCGTGGGCAGGAGAAAGACGACTGAAGTAGCAAAAACAGACAATACCCTACGCTACGCTACGCTACCCTACACTACGCTACATTACACGCTCCGGAGTTGTGCATCACATTTACCAAACATTGAAATACCGTTATTGAAGGTAAAGAAAACCCAAACTAGTCCATGCATCAATACCGGTATATAGTAAAATACAGTATGCCTCCCAGCACTATAGGAGTGTGCTGTTATTTGAGCTCCATTCCATCTTGGCCCAGCCCTATAGGAGTGTGCCGTTATTTGAGCTCCATTCCATCTTGGCCCAGCCCTATAGGAGTGTGCTGTTATTTGAGCTATATTCCCTCTTGGCCCATGTTATGATTCTCATTGAGAATCCCATCCCAAGACATCACTCTTTCTTGCACGGCACTACACAGATTAAATTAAATCACGTAATGAATATTCCCTACCAGGTCAGCGTGGCCCCGGACGTACACTTCCATTTATCTGGATGAGCTAATTAAAAACCCAGGCCACTCTCCATTCAGATCAGCTACTCTACAGGGATGGAGGGAGGATGGGTTGATACGCACAATTCACTTGAACTGGCCAGAAGTCTCTGAGAAAAAGTGTCCACAACACACACAGGTATACAGTCATCCCTCTCACACAGACAGACGTATCTAGAGACCACAGGAAGTTGGTGGCACCTTAATTGGGGAGGACGGGCTCGTGGTGATGGCTGGAGCGGAATCAAATGGAACGCATTCGCTCTGTTCCAGTCATTATTATCTCTCTCACTCACCTCCCCACAGCCAGCACAGTGACCTCTCCGTGGCTCCTCCTGTCTGCTATCCTCTTGGCGGAAACATGCCTCATCAGGGGCCACTTCTTGTGGTTGCAGCGGTTGCAGATGTTCCTGTGGCCCCCCATGCCTCCAATGGTGTGCAGGTGGTTGCAGGTGTGTTTGGCCGCCCCCGCCGGGGCACCGGGTGAGATGGGGGTCACTGGGGGGGAGCTGGGGGAGGTAGGGGAGGTGGGAGTCAGCGGTGGGCTGTGGAGGGACAGATGGACAAAGGGGTTAGAGAAAAGGAAGAGATTCCAGCACACTGGTGATACAGTCTACACATCCCTAGCACAGTCTTCACATTTTGCTGAGATTTGTGCAAAGTTGGTCGACACTTATTACAAAGAAATGCACGGCTGTAATGGCTGCCAAAAGGTGCTTCCACCAAGTAGTAACTTTGGGCTGTGAAGACATACACTATCAAGACTTCTTCATTTTAAAATGTTTTATTAATCTCACAACGAGGAACGGTTTAAAACCAGACGACCAGAATCTGACCTTAGTAGAAGACGTTGTCGTAGTCATGATCATGACCCCTGGTCCCGGAGAGCTACATGGTGTGAAGGCTCCAGAACAACAGTAACACACCCGATTCCACTAATCCAAGTCTTGTCCAAATCATTTTATTTGTGGGAAATATGGGATTCAGTGCAGTGACCAAAAAAAAAACCTGCGCAAACTGCTGTTCTTCATAACCGATGACCACCCCTTTGACACTAAATGTCCAAACTGCTGTTCTTCATGACCGATGACCACCCCTTTGACACTAAATGTCCAAACTGCTGTTCTTCATAACCGATGACCACCCCTTTGACACTAAATGTCTAGAACTCAAAGTACGGTTACCTTTCCAGGAGACCAGCTACCCTCTATTGTTTTGGCTTATCCTTAGGCAACCTGAAGCGGACCGGTGTGTGAAAGTGTGTGTAAATCTGTGTAAAGTAGAGGAGTGAGTTTGTGGGTGTATGTATATATACACTGAATATACCAAACATTAGGATTTAACATCAATAAGTGATCATAACGTTCATCTGGATTCACCTTGTCAGTCTACGGTGCATTCAGAAAGTATTCAGACCCCTTTTTTTGCTACAGCCTTATTCTAAAATGAATTATTTCCCTCAAATCTACACACAATACCCCATAATAACAGAGCAAAAACAGGTTTGTAGAATGTTTTGCAAGTATTCAGACCCTTTGCTATGAGACTCGAAATTGAGCTCAGGTGCATCCTGTTTCCATTGATCATCCTTGAGATGTTTCTACACCTTGATTGGAGACCACCTGTGGTAAATTAAATTGATTGGACATGATTTGGAAATGCACACACCTGTCTATATAAGGTCCCACAGTAGACAGTGCATGTCAGAGCAAAAACCAAGCCATGAGGTCGGAAGAGTTGTCCGTAGAGCTCCGAGACAGGATTGAGTCTCTCCACAGATCTGGGGAAGGGTACCACAAAATGTATGCAGCATTGAAGGTCCCCAAGAACACAGTGGCCTCAATCATTTCTTAAAATTGAAGAAGTTTGGAACCACCAATACTCTTCCTAGATCTGGCTGCCCGGCCAAACTGAGCAATTGGGGGAGAAGGGCCTTGGTCAGTTCCTCTGGGGAGATGGGAGAACCTTCCAGAAGGACAACCATCTCTGCAGCACTCCACCAATCAGGCCTTTATGGTAGAGTAGCCAGACTGAAGCCACTCCTCAGTAAAAGGCACATGACAGCCCGCTTGGGATTTTGCCAAAAGGCACCTAAAGGACTCTCAGGCCATGAGAAACAAGATTCTCTGGTTTGATGAAACCAAGATTGAACTCTTTGGCCTGAATGCCAAGCGTCACGTCTGGAGGAAACCTGGCACCATCCCTACGGTGAAGCATGGTGGTAGCAGCATCATACTGGTGGGATGTTTTTCAGTGGCAGGGATTGGGAGACTAGTCAGGATCGAGGGAAAGATGAACGGAGCAAAGTAGAGAGAGATCCTTGATGAAAACCTTCTCCAGAGCGCTCAGGACCTCACACTGGGGCGAAGGTTCACCTTCCAACAGGACAACAACCCTAAGCACACAGCCAAGACAACGCAGGAGTGGCTTCGGGACAAGTCTCTGAATGTCCTTGAGTGGCCCAGCCAGAGCCCGGAGTTGAACCCGATCGAACATCTCTGGAGAGACCGCAAAATAGCTGTGGAGAGACGCTCCCCATACAACCTGACAGAGCTTGAGAGGATCTGCAGGATCGGTCATACCCAAGAAGACTCAATGCTGTAATCGCTGCCAAAGGGGCTTCAACAAAGTACTGAGTACTTACGTAAATGTGACATTTCAGTCTTTCTTTTGAAATTATGTATTTGCAAAAAAATCTAAAAACCTGTTTTTGCTTTGTCATTATTGGGTATTGTGTGTAGATTGATGAGGGGAAAAAACGACAATTTTAGAATAAGGCTGTAACGTAACAAAACGTGGAAAAAGTAGAGGGGTCTGAATGCTTTCCGAATGCACTCTGTCATGGAAAGAGCAGATGTCCTTAATGTTTCGTATACTCAGTGTATTTGTAAAGTGGAAGAGTGTGTGTGAGGATGTGTGTGTAAAGTGGAAGAGTGTGAGGGCGTTTTAAGACCCTGTGGGAGACCTTAAGACCGTTCGTACGCATAAGAACCATCTACCACTAACCCAATGTGTGCGTGAGTTTTCTCCTGGTCCAGAGAGGAGTAGTGTAATTACTTAAGTGGTGTCAGAGGGAATCAACACACCGCACTTTTATTTGTCTCTATGGAAATTGGCCTGGAATCTTTGGCCTGATGAAGGGGAGAGGGAGAGAGGAGAGGGAGAGAGGAGAGGGAGAGATGAGAGGGAGAGAGGAGAGAGATGCATAGATAAAGACTAGAGAGGGAAGAGAGAGACTGTGTTGAAAAAAAAAAGAGGTTAGTTTGTTGCAAGACACTTAGTCAGCTGAAGAGATGGGGGAGTGATAAAGAAGGGATAAAAAAAAGTGAGGAGAACAGGAGAGCTCACAGAGAAAGAGGGACAGAGAAAAAAATGTGGACAGACGGATGGTGGTGAGCTCACAGACAGAGGTATGGTGGAGGAGAGGGTAAGGAGAGGGGGATGGTGGTGAGCTCACAGACAGAGGCATGGTGGAGGAGAGGGTAAGGAGAGGGGGATGGTGGTGAGCTCACAGACAGAGGTATGGTGGAGGAGAGGGTAAGGAGAGGGGGATGGTGGTGAGCTCACAGACAGAGGCATGGTGGAGGAGAGGGTAAGGAGAGGGGGATGGTGGTGAGCTCACAGACAGAGGTATGGTGGAGGAGAGGGTAAGGAGAGTGGGATGGTGGTGAGCTCACAGACAGAGGTATGGTGGAGGAGAGGGTAAGGAGAGGGGGATGGTGGTGAGCTCACAGACAGAGGTATGGTGGAGGAGAGGGTAAGGAGAGGGGGATGGTGGTGAGCTCACAGACAGAGGTATGGTGGAGGAGAGGGTAAGGAGAGGGGGATGGTGGTGAGCTCACAGACAGAGGTATGGTGGAGGAGAAGGTAAGGAGAGGGGGATGGTGGTGAGCTCACAGACAGAGGTATGGTGGAGGAGAGGGTAAGGAGAGGGGGATGGAGAGCTAGCACAGTAACAGGGCTGAGAGAGATTGTGGATTAATGATGAGAAAGAGAGAGGGCACTGCAGCAACTCGAGGAGAGGAAGTTAACTACCGCATCCAGAGATAGAGAAACAGAGAGAGGAGAGAGAAGGGAAGAGCGAGAAAGAAAAAGGGAGAGAGGGGAAAGAGTGAGCGAGCGAGAGAACAGGGAAGACAGAGAGAAGAGGGAAGAGAAGGATGAGAGCTAGCACAGTAACAGAACTGAGAGAAACTGTGGATTAATGATGAGAGAGGGGCACTGCAGCAAGTCGAGGAGAGGAAGTTAACCACCGCATCCAGAGATAGAGGAAGAGGGAAAAGAGAGAGCGAGAGAGAAAGAGAGAGAGATGGGGACGGAAGAGAGAAAGAGAGAGAGAGGGGGGGGGACGGAAGAGAGAGAGAGGGGGGGGACGGAAGAGAGAGAGAGGGGGGGGACGAGAGAGAGAGAGGGGGGGGACGAGAGAGAGAGAGGGGGGGCGAGAGAGAGAGAGGGGGGGACGAGAGAGAGAGGGGGGGGGACGAGAGAGAGAGGGGGGGGGGCGAGAGAGAGAGGGGGGGGGGGCGAGAGAGAGAGGGGGGGGGACGAGAGAGAGAGGGGGGGGGACGAGAGAGGGGGGGGACGAGAGAGAGAGAAGAGAGAGAGGGGGGAAGAGAGCGAGGGGAGAGAGCGAGGGGAGAGAGCGAGGGGAGAGAGCGAGGGGAGAGAGCGAGGGGAGAGAGCGAGGGGAGAGAGCGAGGGGAGAGAGCGAGGGGAGAGAGCGAGGGGAGAGAGCGAGGGGAGAGAGCGAGGGGAGAGAGCGAGGGGAGAGAGAGAGCGAGCGAGGGGAGAGAGAGAGCGAGCGAGGGGAGAGAGAGAGCGAGCGAGGGGAGAGAGAGAGCGAGCGAGGGGAGAGAGAGAGCGAGCGAGGGGAGAGAGAGAGCGAGCGAGGGGAGAGAGAGAGCGAGCGAGCGGAGAGAGAGAGCGAGCGAGGGGAGAGAGAGAGCGAGCGAGGGGAGAGAGAGAGCGAGCGAGGGGAGAGAGAGAGCGAGCGAGCGGAGAGAGAGAGCGAGCGAGCGGAGAGAGAGAGCGAGCGAGCGGAGAGAGAGAGAGAGCGAGCGAGGGGAGAGAGAGAGCGAGCGAGCGGAGAGAGAGAGAGCGAGGGGAGAGAGAGAGAGCGAGGGGAGAGAGAGAGAGAGAGCGAGGGGAGAGAGAGAGAGAGCGAGGGGAGAGAGAGAGAGAGAGCGAGGGGAGAGAGAGAGAGAGAGCGAGGGGAGAGAGAGAGAGCGAGGGGAGAGAGAGAGAGCGAGGGGAGAGAGAGAGCGAGGGGAGAGAGAGAGCGAGGGGAGAGAGAGAGAGCGAGGGGAGAGAGCGAGCGAGGGGAGAGATAGAGGGGGAGAGAGAGCGAGGGGAGAGCGAGCGAGGGGAGAGAGAGAGCGAGGGGAGAGAGAGAGAGCGAGCGAGCGGAGAGAGAGAGAGCGAGCGAGCGGAGAGAGAGAGAGCGAGCGAGGGGAGAGAGAGAGAGCGAGGGGAGAGAGAGAGAGCGAGGGGAGAGAGAGAGAGCGAGGGGAGAGAGAGAGAGCGAGGGGAGAGAGAGAGAGCGAGGGGAGAGAGAGAGAGCGAGGGGAGAGAGAGAGAGCGAGGGGAGAGGGAGAGAGAGAGAGAGCGAGGGGAGAGAGAGAGAGAGCGAGGGGAGAGAGAGAGAGCGAGGGGAGAGAGCGAGCGAGGGGAGAGAGCGAGCGAGGGGAGAGAGCGAGGGGGGGGGGGAAATGGTCCAGTTGCACAAAATACTAATTCCATCTAGACACTGTTGCCCTACAGCACACAAAAAAAAAAAACTATACATACCTCGGCCTAAACATCAGCACCACAGGTAACTTCCACAAAGCTGTGAACGATCTGAGAGACAAGGCAAGAAGGGTCTTTCTATGCAATCAAAAGGAACATAGAATTCGACATACCAAATAGGATCTGGCTAAAAATACCCATTGCCCTTTATGGTTGTGAGGTCTGGGGTCCGCTCACCAACCAAGAATTCACAAAATTGGACAAACACAAAATTGAGACTCTGCATGCAGAAATCTGCAAAAACATCCTCCGTGTACAACGTAAAACAACAAATAATGCATGCAGAGCAGAATTAGGCCAATACCTGCTAATTATCAAAATCCAGAAAAGAGCCATTAAATTCTACAACCACCTAAAAGGAAGCGATTCCCAAACCTTCCATAACAAAGCCATCACCTACAGAGAGATTAACCTGGAGAAGCGTCCCCTAAGCAAGCTGGTCCTGGGGCTCTGTTCACAAACACAAACAGACCCCACAGAGCCCCAGGACAGCAACACAATTAGACCCAACCAAATCATAACAAAAAGAGAATTACTTGACACATTGGAAAGAATTAACAAAAAAACTCAGCAAACTAGAAGGCTATTTGGCCCTAAACAGAGAGTACACAGTGTCAGAATACCTGACCACTGTGACTGACCCAAAATTAAAGGAAAGCTTTGACTATGTACAGACTCAGTGAGCATAGTCTTGCTATTGAGAGAGGCTGCCGTAGGCAGACCTGGCTCTCAAGAGAAGACAGGCTATGTGCACACTGCCCACAAAATGAGGTGGAAACTGAGCTGCACTTTCTAACCTCCTACCAAATGTATGACCATATTAGAGACACATATTTCCCTCAGATTTCAGAGATCCACAAAGAACTTGAAAACAAACCCAATTTTGATAAACTCCCTTATCTACTGGGTGAAATACCAGTGTGCCATCACAGCAGCAAGATTTGTGACCTGTTGCCACAAGAAAAAGGGCAACCAGTGAAGAACAAACACCATTGAAAGTACAAGTTGGTGGTCTGTTGATATCCCTCTGGTGGTGTGGGGGTTGTGCTTTGGCAAAGTGGGTGGGGTTATATCCTGTCTGGTTGGTCCTCTCCGGGGGTATCGTCGGACGGGGCCACAGTTTCTCCCGACCTCCCCGTCTCAGCCTCCAGTATCTATGCTGCAATAGACTATGTGCTGGGGGGCTAGGGTCAGTCTGTTATATCTGGTGTTATTCTCCTGTCTTATCTAGTGTCCTGTGTGAATTTAAGTATGCTCCCTCTAATTCTCCCTCTCTCCCTCCCCTCCCGGAGGACCTGAGCCCTAGGACCATGCCTCAGGACTACCTGGCCTGATGACTCCTGGCTGTCCCCAGTCCACCTGGTCGTGCTGCTGCTCCAGTTTAAACTCTTCTGCCTGCAGCTATGGAACCCTGACCTGTTCACTGGACGTGCTACCTTGTCCCAGACCTGCTGTTTTCAACTCTCTCTCTCTACCGCACCTGCTATTTCAACCTCTAAATGCCCGGCTATGAAAAGCCAAGTGACATTTACTTCTGATGTACTGACCTGTTGCAACCTCTACAACCACTGTGATTATTATTTGACCCTGCTGGTCATCTATGAACGTTTGAACATCTTGGAGAAAAATCTGGCCTTAATGGCCATGTACTGTTATATTCTCCACCCGGCACAGCCAGAAGGGGACTGGCCACCCCTCAGAGCCTGGTTCCTCTCTAGGTTTCTGCCTTTCTAGGGAGTTTTTCCTAGCCACCGTGCTTCTACATCTGCATTGCTTGCTGTTTGGGGTTTTAGGCTGGGTTTCTGTATAGCACTTTGTGACATCTGCTGATGTAAAAAGGGCTTTATAAATACATTTGATTGATTGAACCCATATTTATGTTTATTTATTTTCCCTTTCGTACTTTAACTATTTGCACATTGTTACAACACCGTATATAGACATAATGTGTGTGAGTGTAATGTTTACTGTTTCTCCTTTTATTCATTTAGGCAATGTAAACATATGTTTCCCATGCCAATAAAGCCCTTTGAATTGAATTGAGAGAGAAAGCTGCACGGTGAGCACGGAGCGTCGTTGGGAAATGAGTGGTGTCCCGTCTCGCGGACTTTGCCGGAATACCCAATGCCATACCTCATCCTGCCTCGCTACGATTTATTCATCCCGACACATCTCTCCCTCTCCCTCTCCCCCTCCCCCTCCCCCTCCCTCCCTCCCTCTCCACCTCCCTCCCCCTCCCTCCCCCTCCCTCCAGATGAGTGTGTGGGTGTGTCTGTTCTTTGATGGACAAGGCTCTTTCTATGAACTGTAAAGTCAGACCTACTCACCATTCACAGCAACAAAGACATTCTCAATGAAACTGTCAAGAGGTCATGTCACTATTATGAATCAGGCTGCTTTCTGCCTATCCTGAGCTGTTTAGTAAGTCAATGCTAGTATAAATGTAGGTAGCCATACTTTCATTTCCAGTCTCTATGAAATGACTGGTCCCCTTTGGGGTGCACCGATTCCGCAATCAGAATGACCATATAATAATAATAAGATCATATTGATATTGTGAGTCGTAAAAGTCCTGGGTGTGCTGGCCTCAATCCAAACTCACTAAGCCATAAAGACTGTCTGAGAGACCAGCTCGACTTTGACCCAAAGACACCACTTGAGCTCGGGGCCATAAAAAAAAAAAAAAAAAAAAAAAAACTTAAGGGAGACAACATTGCCATCTAGTGGCTAGGAAAGTAATCACACCCAAGTGGTACTGTATCCTTGGAAACCAGCCCTAAAAACTCTCCCTTTGGTGGAATTTTAGAACATTTTCATAGGCCTCGACGTTAATGACATCAGACAACCTTAAGAGAGGTTGTGAGTTACTTTAAATGTTCCATTTCAGATTTGATGTATATTTAATGAGTGCTGGTAGTTTGACTTAGGGCAGCCAGCAGCAGAGTTTTATTACAGAAGCCATGACAGTATACTTACCCATCTGAGTCTATGCTGGTTTCAGGAACCATGGCTTTGAGGGCATCGGAGTTCGCTGTAGAGATAGATAGTAGAGAGAGAGAGACAGAGAGACAGAGAGACAGAGAGACAGAGAGACAGAGAGAGACAGAGAGAGAGAGAGAGAGAGAGAGAGAGAGAGAGAGAGAGAGAGAGAGAGAGAGAGAGAGAGAGAGAGAGAGAGAGAGAGAGAGAGAGAGAGAGAGAGAGAGAGACAGAGAGAAAATATGGCGTGGGAATTAGCAAGGAGAACGCGGAAGCGACATCAAAAGGGGAAACATTTATTGGAATATGGTTGTAGCCGATAAGCCCCAAACACAATTAAATGGTGCACTGCATTCAATTACCGGGAGCACATTCAGTCCTCAGAATATAACCTCTGCGTGTAGGCTATGTAAGAATGCATTATGAAAACAACAGTGTCTTCTTGAAATATGGGACACATTAGGGCTATAATTAATAAGCCATTACTAAGTATGAAGACAAAAAGTATGGGACAAGAGTATCCACATATTGGTCGACACTTTGAAAGTCATATTGATAAGGACAATTGAAGAAAAAAAATATGTTACACATATTTAATTACTACATCACTAATAACCTATAACAAATGAGGGCAAATGTCAATGTGCTTCAAGGACACGTGATTAGCAGTATAGGAACATATTGGCTAACACTTCAGTCGACAATAACTAAATCCATAAACAGATATGAGGACAGACGTGTGTTAACAGGACCATGTGTACGTCCTGTTTCCTCTAGTCAGTCAAAACAAGCCGATTGCCCCACTAACTATGACTGTGCACTACACTATAAGCCTACCATCATATTATCGGTTATCATCTTATCATGTCTGGCTAGAGGGCATTTCAACACACCTTTGTTATCACCTGGAAGGAAGGAGAGTATTAGTAAGTACTAAGTCCGTAAGGGTTTGTGCAGCATGCCACGTGAGCGGGAAAAAGCTTTGAGTTGAAGACTTCCTATATCGTCATAAAATCAGGCAATATGGCCCTATTAAGACTGGCTCCCAGAATGTGTGTGTGTGGGCGTGTGCACGTATGTGTGTGTGTCACACAATGTAACCTAATGAGGGTGAGTCAATGGTACGGTACTGGTGCTATCAATATACTTGTGATAACCTTGTGATAACCTTGTGATACAACAGGATGGGGAATTCCACTCTGTTTACAAATCTATTGTAGCTATACAGCAGCTTCAGTAATTAGTGTACCATGTAAAACCACAGACCTACTCACCTCTACCGGATATCAGACAGGGAAACACACACACACACACACCACACCACCTCCTGTTAAAGACAGTGTGGTGGGAGAGGGCGACATCTCAGCACCAAGAGGTCTGATAGAACTGTGAAGTGACCTTTTGTTTGGCAGGGGGATTAAAAATCTACTTCCTGTCAACATCACCAGTTGTCTGGAGGGGAGTAGACAGCAGTGATCCACTATCTATAGACAAATCACTAGTTACAGTACTGTTGCCTAGTTACCTTCATTCTCCATGATGTATTGAACGATCTGTCCCACTGTGTCGTCGTTGCCCTCAACGTAGGTGTCGTTCAGCTCTGTAGAGAAACACACACAATTACAAAGAGAGCTCAATAAACACTGGAATACATTACTCTTCGCTGGCATGAAAGGCTGTGACTAACGTTCATTAGAAAGGCAAACATGATACCGGAGATGTAAAGGTACCTTACCAGACAGATGTTTCATCATAGGTCACTTATGTAATACACTGGGGGTTTGCCACAACACACAGTTAGGGCTGGGCAATACGGCCAAAATATCATATTGGATATCAAAATTATACAGTATTTCATGTTTTTTAATAATCATTTGTTTTAGGAGTTGTGCGTGACCCTAGGGGGGCAAAACACATACATTCTAAGTGATTTAAAATGGGTCTTTCTCCATTCTGATCATTCAATTCAACCCTAAATAATTTTCAGCATTTTGATCAATTTCTGCACTTCCTGCACTCATTTGAGATCATTTCCACGTAGGGCTGCACGAAATGGGCAAACAAACCAGGCCTTATTTTTAACTCAAATGTTGCAATCCCCAAAGCCAACACCTCCATTGGTCGCCATTCCTTCCAGTTCTCTGCTGCCAATGACTGGAACGAACTGCAAAAATCTCTGAAGCTGGAGACTCTTATCTCCCTCACTAACTTTAAGCATAAGTTGTCAGAGCAGCTTACCGATCACTGCACCTGAACACAGCCTTTCTGAAATTTGCCCACCCAACTACCTCATCCCCATATTATTTATTTTGCTAATTTGCACCCCAATCTCTCTATTTGCACATCATCTTTTGCACATCTATCACTCCAGTGTTAATACAAAATTGTAACTATTTTGCACTATGGCCTATTTATTGCCTTACCTCCATAACTTACTACATTCGCACACACACACATATATATATTTGTATTTTTGACTTGTTTACCCCATATGTAACTCTGTGTTGTTGTTTTTAATCGCACTGCTTTGCTTTATCTTGGCCAGGTCGCAGTTGTAAATGAGAACTTGTTCTCAACTGGCATACCTGGTTAAATAAAAGGTTAAATAAAAAATACAAAAAATTGCGATTTGACTTGCGATTTAGAGCAAAACACTTGGGTGAACTGTTGGAATCATGGAAATAGAATGATTATTATAATTCTATAGTTAGAATATAATAGTGGGCACTTTGAATACAGTGTTGTTTGACATGACAACGAAAGAAAATCCCAGGGAGGAGTTATTGTGGCAATGTAGGAACCAAAGTGTTGATAAGTGTTTTCTAGGGGAACCTATAATCTTTGCCTACATTTAAATGTTCTCATAGCTACTTCATGTAGTAAACATATTTTGCTTTGCGTATTCCTCTTTGATTTAGAAGATGCTGTTGCACAAAACAACATGCTGATTGAGGTCTACACCATCCCTGGTATCATCAGGCTGTAGAGCTAGTTACAGTTGCTCTGACTCCGTACACTTATTCGCTAGCGATTAGCAGCTAACAAGATTCAGGTCAAACTTGCTAAGAAAAGACAAAGTAGCTATTTGCAGATGTAAGAAACACAAATGAATAGTGTAATTATAGAACGATAGTGGATTTACATTAAGAAGTAAAGTGAAAACAGCATCGTTGTCATCAATATTGTTGCATGTGCTGCATTGACCATACAGAATGAACGCAACGGTCTCTTGGTCGAGGAACACTCCTTGAGTGGCAAGGGCGGGGCTAGGTCTGTGTGGAAAGCGGCATGGAGAGAGAGAGAGAGCGGTGAGAGTGATGACTCAAGTAGCGAAAGAAACTACAAAAATGGACGTTACACACGGCAAATCACATTTAAAGAAACCAAACATTCAGAGAGAAGGCCAAGTGTGTGCAAAGCTGTCATCGAGGCAAAGGGTGGCTACTATGAAGAATCTCAAATATAAAAATATACTTTGATGTATTTAACCATTTGTTGGTTACTACATGATTCCATATGTGTTATTTCATAGTTTTGATGTCTTCACTATTATTCTACAATGTAGAAAATATTTATTTTAAATAAAGAAAAACCTTGGAATGAGTAGGGTGTCCAAACTGTTGACTGGTACTGTACATGTCATCCGATACCTGGGGATAAGCCTTAGGATTTAATGGGGCTTAAAGGATGAATGACACTCCGGTAGATAGCCTAGTAGCCCGTCTTTGCCTTGTGTGGAAAACACACCGTATGGTGTCTGTTGACTGGGTGACCCAGTGGAAGGTAATACTTCCTGTGTTCAAGATAAGACACTCACAGTGTGTAGTACATGGACAGCTGCTACACAATTTAAAAAAGAGTCCCCATTCACATTGGCGGGTACTGTTGAAGCCAGGGACAGAATTGTATTCAGTAGGGGAGAAAGTGTTTTGAAACAGGGAGGTAGTTGCTAAACTTGTCCAACTGGAAGAACACAGATTTACATTTCCCGTTGCAAAAAGGTTTTGCCTTTTACTTCTTAATGTAAATCCACTATCGTTCTATAATTACACTATTCATTTGTGTCTCTTACATCTGCAAATAGCTACTTTGTCTTTTCTTAGCAAGTTTGGCCTGAATCTTGTTAGCTGCTAATCGCTAGCGAATAAGTGTACGGAGTCAGAGCAACTGTAACTAGCTCTACAGCCTGATGATACCAGGGATGGTGTAGACCTCAATCAGCATGTTGTTTTGTGCAACAGCATCTTCTAAATCAAAGAGGAATACGCAAAGCAAAATATGTTTACTACATGAAGTAGCTATGAGAACATTTACATGTAGGCAAAGATTATAGGGTCCCCTAGAAAACACTTGGGTTCCTACACTGTCACAATAACTCCTCCCTGGGATTTTCATTCGTTGTCATGTCAAACACTGTATTCAAAGTGCCCACTATTATATTCTAATTTTATAATAATCATTCTATGCCCATGATTCCAACAGTTCACCCAAGTGTTTTGCTCTAAATCGCAAGTCAAATCGCATTTATTATTAGTATTTTTTTTTACCTTTATTTAACCAGGTAAGCTAGTTGAGAACAAGTTCTCATTTACAACTGCGACCTGGCTAAGATAAAGCAAAGCAGTGCGATAAAAACAACACAGAGTTACATATTGCCCTACTGAACAAAACCCATCCCTTAGATTAAAAAGATAGATCTATATCGCGTTGTGAAACATTCTTAAAAATGGCCTCTGCACCCCCCCCCATCCCATTTACAGTAACCCCCCTTTCCAACACCGCTATCCCATCTACAGTATCCCCCCCCCCACCCCCCAACCCATTTCCAGTAACCTCCCCTTTCCTTCTCTAACCCTGGTTGAGTCAGAGTTGAACCAGGAAGTGGAGTGGAAAATAAACAGGGTTCTTTCCAACACTTTTGTTTCTAAAAAATGTGGAAGGAGGAGGGGTTGGGCCTGGAGAGACTTGAGAGGTTTCAGACAATCAGTGGCTAAAATGTCCTTTTTGGTCCACCAGCCACTGTGGCAAGTAGATGACAAATCTACCAGCCACTCAGATTTTTTTACCAGGCAAAATATTTTTTTCACCATAATTGCATCAAAAACACACAAAAACAGATGAGCAAAAATATTAGAGATGAGACAAAAATGTCCAGCTTCCCCTTTAAGGGCGGGAGGTTACCGTGGTAACAGGGCCACTCCAGTCCTGTCACGTGTTTCTGTGTGTGAGAAATTTGGGATCTCTTTGCTATCAGTTGAAACAGCAGACTCAAACTAACGTTGAAAAACCGAGCTTGTGAACAAAACCCATGTAAATTGACAAGAAACACTGGGACAAAGTCTCACTTCGTAGACTTTGGAGTAAATTAGATCAACGTATGCCTGTTCGCAGCGCCTCCAAAATATCGATCAGCGCTTCACTCAGTGTGCACAGATCCCCCGTCAGGCAGTCTTGCTGCGCGTAGTGGGATATAGGATTCGTCTTTCTTTGTGCAATTAGCAGCTATGAAACAAAACAGCAGAAATACAGCTACAGCAGCATGATTCTAACGATAACTCGCATCGCACATGTGCTCATACTTGACTTTTGACAATTTGTATTAGTTAATGTAATGATTGCACTGTAGAGACCTGCAAATTGACCACCTGCCAACGTGGCTTGTTAAATTGACATTCGTACCCGCCAATACCTAAATCTACCCGCATTTGGCGGGTGTTCGTTCTATGCCCTGCAGACAGTAGAGTAGACTAAAGGCCCAACGTCTAATGGGAATGCCATAGTCCTAGTAAAGAAACCTCTCCGTTCTGTAGGTGAAAGGGGAGAGTGGAAAGAAAACTCTCTTATCCATTACTAAGACCGCAATCTCAACCTTCCTTTACGAGAGACCAGGCATGCAGTTCTATGGCAATGGCTTTAATAGGTGGTAGACAAAAGAAAGAACAGGTGAGAGAGAACACAGAAACTCTTTCACTCTCCTCCATGGAGCTCACGTTTATTGCCCCTCCACATGCCTGTGTTGTAACTCGGGCAAGCTAAGGTAGACCAGAAAATGCCGACGTTCACATTGATGAGAAACTATTGCGACATCTTCCATATCCTTAAAAAGACAATCTAAACACTATACCGTATCTTGCCTTGGTCACTCAGGAAATCTAAACACTATACCGTATCTTGCCTTGGTCACTCAGGAAATCTAAACACTATACCGTATCTTGCCTTGGTCACTCAGGAAATCTAAACACTATACCGTATCTTGCCTTGGTCACTCAGGAAATCTAAACACTATACCGTATCTTGCCTAGGTCACTCAGGAAATCTAAACACTATACCGTATCTTGCCTAGGTCACTCAGGAAATCTAAACACTATACCGTATCTTGCCTAGGTCACTCAGGAAATCTAAACACTATACCGTATCTTGCCTAGGTCACTCAGGAAATCTTAAACACTAACCAATAAGATGATGTTCTAGTAGGGAAAGTGTTTACAAGGAACATCCAATCCTAAACCTAACAGTCTTCACCAAGGTTTCTCTCAATAGACCTTGGGCCTTCAGTAGAGAGGTTTCGAAAAACGCACCCGTCTCAATGCATAACTCCCTATCCAAGAAACCAGTTTGCAAGTCATGACTCATGACCATAACAATAGCATAGAGAACCAAACTGGTGAGAACAGAACTTTCCCGTCAGTTAACACAGGTGACTTTGAGTGAAGAGTGTTATTGTGTACAGAGGGTTGTGACCCGTTAGCTCACAACCCGGGTTGGGTTGCATATGAACCCCTTAATGAGAAAATATCATCTTCATTTTTCTTTCCCCTCACCTGCGCACATCTCCAGATCCTTCTTTTCCTCCTCCGCTGCCCGGGCCGCCTCCTCCTCATCCTCAGCTTCGGTGGTGCAGCGGTAACCCTTCCTCTTCAGGACGTGGCAGATCAGGACCCCCAGGAGACCCAGGAGGAAGAAGACAGGCACCAGAACGAAGGCTATGTACTCTGGCTTCACCTGTTCGTCTACTCCACTGCTGCTGCCTCCGCCCACTGTCTGACCCGCTAGAATCAGGGGGACAGGGGGGAGGAGGCAGATGGAGGGGAGAGAGATTGAAAGAGGGGATAGAAAGAGATGGTGGGATAAGGAGAGAGGTGATGAGGAGGAGAGATAGTAAAGGGGGATGAAAGAAGAGGAAGATAGGAAAACAAGACCATTGAACAGATGGATAATGCATGTGTGGTAATCACAAGACACTCCATTAGTCAACATTCAATTCACTTTCCTACCTAGGCCCCACTGCCAACAGATCACATTTGACTCATACTCGGAGCGGCACCAGATATTCCTACGACTCAGCAGATGGAGGATTTAAGCGCTAGTCTGAACCGAACTCAGCGGTTCACCCAGGTGAAAATGAAAGTCGAACAGTGCCGTCATGTTTCCTCGCTCGCTGGATAAAAGTGAGGTCCCATATTTCTCTCCCCAGCGCAGCGGACTGTCATGTCCGCCGACAGCCCTTTGATGGCCAAGAGAGGAGAGCGAGGGAGACAGACTGTCATTGTCACCAGGGAGACTGCTGACTCCAAGGAGGCTGTAATCCCGGTAACTTTCCAGCTCTCCCTCCCTCCGTCTCTCGCTCTGTCGTTCTTTGCCCTCTCAACATGCTCTCTCCGGGAAAGAGGGAAGCAGAAAGAGAGGGCGAGACAGAGAGCGAGAGGAAAGAGAGAGAGATCTGCAAGATGGACAGAGAGCAGGACTGTGTTGATCTGGACAGTTGGTAGGCTGGTTTATCAGGTCCCTAAGGGCTGTTGATTGGACAGGGGGCCGGCCATTCCTGTAACATCAGGAATGAGTGACACACACACACACCGCAAGGTCTCTTTAGTATGGGTAAATCTTTCCACTTCCTCTATGACTGTTTGGAGGCCAAAACCACAATGTGTCCCCTCCTACACCCTCTTAACAACCTTTGGCCTGGTTCCATGTTCCCCTTCCATGTTCACAGAGCTGAAATAACTGGTGATTGTTTGATTTCCACATTCCTAGTGCGCAATGGTTGTGTTTCAGATAATTCTGTGCCGAATAGAAATTAATGGTAAATAATGTGGTGTCATTTTGGAGTCACTTTTATTATAAAATGTTTCTAAACACTTCTACATTCATGTTGATGCTACCATGACTACGGATAATCCTGAATGAATCGTGAATAATAATGAGTGAGAAAGTTAAGAGGGTCAAAGATCATACCCCAAAGACATGCTGACCCTCTCGCCCTTAAAATCAAGGGTGTCAATCATTTCAGACCCCACTGACGCGCATATTCCTGACCGACTCTGGCTCATAGGAGGTCTGGAGGGAGAGGTATGGGGGGTCAAAGGTTACACTGTGTGTCTGTACTCTACTAAGACAGGTCTTCTCCTGATGTTTCCCACGTGAGACATTCCATCCAGTGCCACATGAAGCAGACAATCGGGTCATTGTGTTTCTCCTGTGTGTATCCGTCTGTGTGCGAGGGAGTGACATGGTGTGTAGCGACTGTGTGTAGTGACTGTGTGCGTTCTGCTCTGCGATGGAGTCTACGTGTGACCGTACTATGTCCAAACATACCACTCAGTGTTTCTGTTTGCCTTTGTCTTTCTTCCCCCATTGTCCCCGTCCTCTGGAGCATGATGTATCTGACTGTGGTCTACTCTCTGAGCTCCACTGACCACCCTGTGATCTACTTTCTGAGCTCCACTGACCACCCTGTGATCTACTCTCTGAGCTCCACTGACCACCCTGTGGTCTACTCTCTGAGCTCCACTGACCACCCTGTGGTCTACTCTCTGAGCTCCACTGACCACCCTGTGGTCTACTCTCTGAGCTCCACTGACCACCCTGTGATCTGCTCTCTGAGCTCCACTGACCACCCTGTGGTCTACTCTCTGAGCTCCACTGACCACCCTGTGGTCTACTCTCTGAGCACCACTGACCACCTTGTGGTCTACTCTCTGAGCTCCACTGACCACCCTGTGATCTACTCTCTGAGCTCCACTGACCACCCTGTGATCTACTCTCTGAGCTCCACTAACTGCCCTGTGCATCTGGGCTGGACTCTGGCCAGACCAATGGATGCCTAGAAAGACAGGATGTTTTACATGCCCCCAAGAGACCCATAGGAACCTTACAGTGTATCCATCCCAATTACCTGGCAACAGATGGAGTGTTTGTGAGATTAGACAGACAGACTATCTATCCATCTGTGTGTGTCTGTCGTACCGCATCAGAACCCAAAATATAGGAGCCTATTTTACTCCAATGTTTGTAAACAAAATATATGTAAACAAACACTGTATAGCTCAAAACATAGTTAAAACTATAATTGTTATATTATGGATGGTCAGTCCTTGCATCCATAGCTCTGTCAATGAATTTGAGAATGGTTACATTTCTCCTGCCCCATCCCCCAGCTTGTTATCGAAACAGGGGCGGGGAGGGCGCTTTGTTATTGTTTCAACTGCAGAATGCCGCTTTAAAACATCACAATCATCCTGATGCAGATCTTTTACATATAAAAACACATGATTGGATTAAACTACACAAAATATATATTAAATGAAATGGACAGTTTAGGGGTGCATCTCAATAGTATAAAGAGGCTTCTTCACCTCGTCTCTTTTTTAAATATATTTTTATGATAACATCTCACCTCCATCTAACATGTTATCCTTACCTAACCTCCACAACAGCAGGTCCCAGAGCATCCATCTCTGTGTGGATCATACACGTCATCTACAGTGATTCACGTTAATGCCAATCAGAGGAATTTAATTACATCCTAAATTGCCTGCGTCTCATCTGACTTTCTTTAGATTTCCTGCCGCGGTGCTGTGCTGTGCCTCCCCATAGAGGGGCGGGACACCGCTGATGCCAATTGCCATGTAAAATAATCTGCACGAAAAGCACACAGCGGCAAAATGATTTCATGTAACTGCAGTGATGCGACATGATTGGAGATGAGGATATTACGACGGTTCATTGTGGGCCCTGTGTGTGTAGACAGTACCAGCCAAGAGTGGGCAAAGCTGTCGTCAAGGCAAAGGGTGGCTACTTTGAAGAATCTCAAATACAAAATATATTTTGATTTATTTAACACTTTTTTGGTTACTACCTGATTCCATGTGTGTTATTTCATAGTTTTGATGTCTTCACTATTATTCTACAATGTAGAAAATAGTAAAAAATTAAATAAAAACCCTGGAATGAGTAGGTGTCCAAACTTTTGACTGATAGATAGATAGATATATATATCTATGTTGGAGTAGGCATTTCCTCTATGGAAGCCCCTGAAAGTGGTTGAATATCATAAGCCATGGTCTCTACATTGCATCACACAAACACGTCTGAAAATATGTTCTACGAGAAAACAGCCATTGAGTGAACCCATAGTCATCATCATCGATTTGTCCGTTTTGCCATTAAAGGAACAGTGACAATATAAAACAATACCAGACTACACTTTAACCACAGTTCATCAGCTACTTAAAGCGAGGAAGGAAAACTCAAAAATGGCACAGAAAGTTCCTTTCCTAAAGAAGGTTTATGTCAAAAGGACAATGGAGCAGGTGAGTAATTATTGTTCAGTGCTCCGCATTCATTTAGCAGTAACTCCAAGAAATGCTGAAGGTGTGTGGAACTACTTTTATTGGTAGGTCCAGAGCTGTATGTAAATCCAGGTCTCTGGGTAAGTGTACCGTTCAACAGAACCTAGAAGGCTAAGGGGAGCTTCCTGCTATGTGTCAGTGAAAATGTTTCCACTAAGGACAGAAGAGAGGATGTGGTTGCCTCCTAAAAATCTATTTCTAGATCTATCCTGTCTGTTCCCAGTAGACTGTCCAACTACATGTTATATGTATTACATTTTAGACAAAGATTATAACTAGTCAAATAATTTATTGACACCGCTATAACACTGAACCAGAATCTGGGATTAGTATGGTCCATAATATTTAAAATCAGACTAGTTTGATGTCACAAAATAACATTAGGGAAAGTATCTACTTATAGATGTAGTTTGTGCCTAATTTTCCAGAGAGTTCCCTGAATTTCATGCATGTCAAACCCTCTCCCTGTCCCAGACACTGCTAAACAAAAACGGAGAGAGTTCTGGAGTGTCATGCCCATTTGGATTAAGACTCAGCTGCTGTCTGAGTCACTTCTACCTCCGCCTGTAGGCCTACACAGAGCAGCAGGAACGGACAGAGGGACACGCACGTCTTACAATCACGTGCTCCCGTGCTTATTTTAAAACCATGCGTTGGATGTTTGTGTTTAATCAAACGAGGCTGAGGATTAAAGTTTTGGCCTTCGTGAGCGACAGGCAACAGCTGCATGGTCACACAGATGGGTTAGTCATGAAAAGGGGGACAACGCAGAACATCCTCAAAGGGCATATCCTATGTTATTGTAAATCTAAAAGGGAGGGCCTGAAGTTCAGAGCCAAAACACAAACTAAACTCGTGTTTTGAGGACTTCTTCTTGGCATGTCAATGACAAAATAATAACTCCCGCCTCCTCCACTCACATGGAATGAATGCTTGTCGTTTCACATTGTAAATGATGCATTTAAACCGGTTTGGGAATGAAATGTAATTCGTTACCCAGAGGGCAGAAGTAATTCTACCTGTGTACGCCTCATCTTCATTCAGTAGGCTACAGGTTTCCACTCTGTACTGCCCATACCACCTTACCAATTATGGCAGTACACATTTAGATGAAAGGGATCCATAGGTCAGGATAGGCATGTTATAGGTGCAGTTTTACGTTCTGCACAAGGTGACAACAGAGGCGCATTGCTAGGCTAGATCCATGCAATGTGCCTCACAGGAAATTCAAAAACAACATGGCTGGTCGGCAACAGTATCCACTCTGGTGCTGAAACTTTGTGTCACTGTAGGGAGGATGGTCTCAGACTAGACGTAACATAGTAGACGAAAATCAAGGGATCCCCTAATTTAGCATATCTGATTCAGCTAGTTAAGGTCTTGTTGAGCAGCCAATAAGTAGAATCAGGTGTGTTAAATTAGGGTTGGACTGAAAACCCACAGGACGGTAGATCTCCAGGAAGAGGGTCGTGTAATCCCCGCTGTAGGCTATCCAATACCAGGTTGATGTAAGGCTATTCTGTTGCAATGGCCAGCAGGGATGTAGCTCAGTTGGTAGAGCATGGCGTTTGCAACGCCAGGGTTGTGGGTTCGATTCCCACGGGGGGCCAGTATGAAAAATAAAAAAAACATTAAAAATAAAAAAATAAAAAATAAATTAAATAAAAAATGTATGCACTCACTAACTGTAAGTCGCTCTGGATAAGAGCGTCTGCTAAATGACTAAAAATGTAAAAATGTAATGTGTACTCTCGAGCAGGAGCGATTGACTACTAGCATGCGTTTGTACCTGCTTTTAACCAAAGCGTCAAATCGTTACAGCTCTTAAATTGACAAGCAATGTTATTCAATTCAAAAATGTTACAACTGTATGGTATGCGTGAATGTCTGACGTTACGTTTGTGAGGCTGCTTTGAGCCACAGCTAGTAACTACGTTAAATCTAAAATCACGTTGTTTTCGGGAGACTGCACGGTATCAACCATCCTCACGCCCAAGTGAAGAATATTGTAGTGCGTGACCACCGTTTGTGCCACAAAGAAACGACCGGAAAAACAGTCGTTTAATTTAGGAGGCTCAGCGATTTTAGGATTTTGAAAGTCGTGTAGTGTCCACCTTTTATATAACGTGGTTACATTTCTAAACAGAAACCTCGACTATGAATTCATTTAAAGTAGCCACTGGCACATACACATGGATCTTAATCTGATTGTGGAAGTTGCAGGGAAATTAACGTGTCAAATCACAAGCTTACTGAGTCCGCATTGATTTCAGGAGACGGATGCGAGAGTCTGTCCCTAAACGCGAAGTAAATAAGTTAATAACTTACGTGGTACGACACCGGTCACAGCTGAACTAGCCATGCTCAAAACTACTGCTGCCCGGGTGTGGCGATGTTTTCGGCTTGTGGCAGCCTGGTTTGGACGCTGGCTACTACGGTCAACGACAGGTCTGGGTCTGGGTCTGTGGAGGGAGGGATATGGTCGTCACTACAGCCACAATCCCCGCCTATTTCTACAATTATCTTCTTACAATGTGATTTTAAACCTAACCTTGAATTAAGATCAAAAAGCTAATTGTTGTTTTCATGAATTTTTACGATACAGCTAACTTTGGCAGTTGAAACCGAGGGATACGCGTTCATACTTTTTCTGACTGTTGCTTGTATTTCCTCTTTCGTATCTGAGCCCGGGAGGAACACCCTTCTCTTAAAGATGTACCATACCCGCTTAACAAGAGCTACGTCTGTGCGAAAAACTGATCTGGAATCACAAATAAAAGGAGTATCAATTCAATCTGTTAAAAAAAATAATAATAATCAAATGCAGTTTATATGCATTATTTTGGATGATACAGTAGCCAAAATATAATTAACCAATGTAATAGACACTGGTTTAGTAGCTTGTTAGGCTACAATATATTTTCCACAGTGAAAACTTTAAAAGCTTTTATATTATCTGAATCATGTGCATTGTTTTTTTATGCCTCTTAATTTCCTCCCCTTCAGTGTCGACACATCATTCAGGGCAGGTGCAGAGCCCCACCTGTTTTGAGACCCACATGTTTAGCAAAAATATATATATACAGTACTAGTGAAAAGTTTGGACACACCTACTCAGTCCAGGGTTTTTCTTTATTTTTACTACATTTTAGTCATTTAGCAGACGCTCTTATCCAGAGCAACTTACAGGAGCAATTAGGGTTAAGTGCCTTGCTCAAGGGCACATCGACAGATTTTTCACCTAGTCGGCTCAGGGATTAGAACCAGCAACCTTTCGGTTACTAACACAACGCTCTTAACCACTAAGCTACCTCCCGCACTCAGTCTGGGGTTTTTCTTTATTTTTACTATTTTCTACATTGTAGACATCAAAACTATGAAATAACACATATGGAATCATGTAGTAACCAAAAAAGTGTTTAACACATCAAATTATATTTTATATTTGTGATTCTTCTAAGTAGCGCCCTTTGCCTTGATGACAGCTTTGCACACGCTTGGCATTCTCTCAAACAGCTTCATGTAGTCACCTGGAATCCATTTCAATTAACAGGTGTGCCTTGTTAAAAGTTAATTTGTGGAATGTATTTCCTTCTTAATGCGTTTGAGCCAATCAGTTGTGTTGTGACAAGGTAAGTGTGGTATACAGAAGATAGCCCTATTTGGTAAAAGACCAAGTCCATATTATGGCAAGAACAGCTCAAATAAGCAAAGAGAAATGACAGTCCATCATTACATTAAGAAATGAAGGTCAGTCAATACGGAACATTTCAAGAACTTTGAACGTTTCTTCAAGTGCAGTCGCAAAAACCATCAAGCGCTATGATGAAACTGGCTCTCATGAGGACCGCCACAGGAAAGGAAGACCCAGAGTTACCTCTGCTGCAGAGGATAAGTTCATTAGAGTTACCAGCCTCAGAAATTGCAGCCCAAATAAATGCTAAACAGAGTTCAAGTAACAGACACATCTCAACATCAACTGTTCAGAGGAGACTGCATGAATCAGGCCTTCATGGTCGAATTGCTGCAAAGAAACCACTACTAAAGGACACCAATAAGAAGAAGACTTGCTTGGGCCAAGAAACACGACCAATGGACATTGGACCGGTGGAAATCTGTCCTTTTGGTCTGATGAGATTTTTGGTTCCAACTGCTGTGTCTTTGTGAGACGCAGAGTAGGTGAACGGATGATCTCCGTATGTGTGGTTCCCACCGTGAAGTATGGAGGAGGAGGTGTGGGGGTGCTTTGCTGGTGACACTGTCAGTGATTTATTTAGAATTCAAGGCACACTTAACCAGCATGGTTAACCAGCTAAATTAGTATTTGTGTCATTCTCAAAACTTTTGACCACGACTGTACCGTTTGTCAATTTGAGACGGCATAGCCAGTATATGCTTCCTTAAAGTAGTCAGAATGAATCTAAGAGAACTCCAAAAATCTGTCATTAATTTCGACATTTGTGCCTTAGAGATCTTAGTCACACAATTTTACATCTGACTAAGATGTTTGGTACAGTATTTTTCTATGAAAATGAGGAGTCGTCTCGTTGAATGACAAATACTTTATTAAAGAATCCCTACTGTTGACCAATCACCGACGAAGGGGCGTAGACTTCAGCTCCGAACTTCGGCTTGCCTCCATAAAAAATTTAGTTTGCCTAAACACATGAAAAAAAACCTCACCGAAGTCAAAAATCTTTGTCATAATATAATGCACATACTCTACCGAACTGTTTCGACTGCTAAGCATGCTGACGCCTTAAAATACCTTCACTTGAAGAATGCGTATTGTTTCAGTTTAGGGACAAGAAATGTATCATACCTAGGCAACAACAACGATGTAATGAAGAATGGTATTATTGTTTAAGTCAAACTGCAGTGAATAGCCTATGTCATTCGAAATAACTGCTTGTAGCCTGCCTGATTGGGCAACCATTTGGGTGAGTTATGGTTTTTTTCTCGGCAGTTTAGCCTACAAGGTCCAGGCACATTATCATGCCAGTAATATGGTGTATTTTGTCAGGATGTATCAGCTAACAGAAACATGCAAATGCAGGGATTTCTAGTGGCGCGTTTATGAATTATGATAATGCATGAGCACAGAGAAAGTTGTATCCATAGTTTCCGCGTTTGGCTATGGAGCCAGATACCTGGCGAAAGTTTGAACGTACATATCGTTAAGATCGTAAGAAAATCCATAGCTAAATTGTTAGGATCGTAAGAAAAGCCACGCGTGAAACATGAACGTAAACGTGAAATGTAATCTGTGAACATACAAACACCATGTTATGATTACAGACCAACATTTTAGTCTTGTACAAATCTTGTGTTGCAATTCTGACTTACAATAATACCTTTCAGAGTTTTGGCAGTTTCATCTCACCAACAAACAAAACGTTACATTCAGGGCGGGATGTAAATGTAGGGTGTTTTTTACTCACTTTTTGTCTCTACCACAACGTTATTCCTCTCTCCTACAGCGTTATTCCTCTCTCCTACAGCGTTATTCCTCTCTCCTACAGCATTATTCCTCTCTCCTACAGCGTTATTCCTCTCTCCTACAGCATTATTCCTCTCTCCTACAGCGTTATTCCTCTCTCCTACAGCGTTATTCCTCTCTCCTACAGCGTTATTCCTCTCTCCTACAGCGTTATTCCTCTCTTCTACAGCGTTATTCCTCTCTCCTACAGCGTTATTCCTCTCTTCTACAGCGTTATTCCTCTCTCCTACAGTGTTATTCCTCTCTCCTACAGCGTTATTCCTCTCTCCTACAGCGTTATTCCTCTCTCCTACAGCGTTATTCCTCTCTTCTACAGCGTTATTCCTCTCTCCTACAGCGTTATTCCTCTCTCCTACAGCGTTATTCCTCTCTCCTACAGCATCCATCGCAATTACATGCACATGGTCAATTATGCAAATTAAGTGATGACGTCATTTAACGACTTTTAGGACAGCCAATAGCTACTTTCCTTACTGAGGAGTTGGCAACACTGAGTGCTACTGGAACAAGCATAACGGAGTATATAAAAAACGGAAGTCAGGGAAACCGGAAAGAGGTATCCTGCATGTTTTCAAGTGAAGTCTCCATTCTCTATTACTCCTGTTGAGTTTACTTCACATTTAGGTAGCTAATGTAATGGATTTGTTTGCCAGCGCAAGTCTAGATAGCACTAGCTGTATTATGCCTACAACAGTGAAGTTTCAGTCTGCTAGGTGTATCTCTACAGCATGGGCATATCTCTGGGTGACGTGGACATCCCCATGCATGATATGACTAATTCAATATTGCACCATCCCATTCTCTGGGCTCTGTCTGCAATCATAAACAGTAGTATACACCAGGAATAATGAAACAGAATAATAATATATGTTTGGTGAATATATGAATGATGTATGACCACTGGAGTCTTTGCCACTCAAAATATTTGTTTATAGAATATTTTTATATTTATTTCATCACTCAAAATCTTGCCAAAGCATATTCTGTAGGAGATGTTAACATGAATGTAAAATAATTTGACATGATTTATATGAATCGGGTCATGAACATATGGACTTAAATGAACAAGGGAGAGGTTAAACGCAGGCTAAGTCTGGCATAAGCTTATTCCCACACTTTACAATAACTCTGTTGGTCTTAGGTAGTCTCCGTATAGGCTATTCCCTCCATCGCGACACCGCTGCCCAGTTGAAGAGCTTGTGATCTCCATGCAGCGCCACAGCACCATGCGCCTTCTGAAAAGCCCTCAGCCTCAGAAGATGCCCTTCTGGAGGCATGCAGTCATAGAGTCATTATACCCTAATGTAGGCCTGTTTGCCTACCAGCCCAATAAAGTGCAGAGCATGATGCGTGCAACTCATCAGTTCAGTCAGTCAGTATGTCATTCATTCTGTCATTTGTCTAAGTTGCAATAGGAACTAAATCAAATAGAATAGAACAGTCTTATCCATTTGTTTTATTGAAATTCATGTGTGTCCAAAATTATCTACATTCTCCAAAGTTCTTCAGCCTATCACTTTAATAATTCAATGTTGAATTTAGGCCTATCCAAATAAAAATAATTGGAGGCATTGCAATTTAGGATATCATTTTTTTGCGTTCTGGTGTCTTGCGGAATAATTTTAGAACTCCATTTGTGTTTTATAACTGTTTTTATTGTAGAACTCCCCTTAAAAAGAGACCCCAGCTCACAGGCCTCTAAATATAGCCTCTAAATACAGGTCTCTAAATATAGCCTCTAAATATAGCCTCTAAATACAGGCCTCTAAATATAGCCTCTAAATACAGGCCTCTAAATACAGGCCTCTAAATACAGCCTCTAAATACAGGCCTCTAAATATAGCCTCTAAATACAGGCCTCTAAATACAGGCCTCTAAATACAGGCCTTTAAATACAGGCCTTTAAATACAGGCCTCTAAATACAGGCCTCTAAATATAGCCTCTAAATATAGGCCTCTAAATATAGCCTCTAAATACAGCCTCTAAATACAGCCTCTAAATACAGGCCTCTAAATACAGCCTCTAAATAAATGTTAAACAAAATATTTGAAGAAGCACATGCAGTGGCTGATAGGGAAAACAGATCTGGCAATAAGAACAGGCTATAGATAGTCTTGACCCCTTGGTTATTTCGCTCGGGACAGGTTCCAGCTTGGGCTGTGGCGGTCACGAAATTTGATTGTCAAGCAAATAACTGTCTGTCTCACGGTAATTGACCGTTAATTAACATAACCACATTTAGCACCTCCTGGGTTCCACACATAGCCACCAAGCCACTGATGCAGACCTTTGGAACATCTATATTTTAAAAAGTTGAATAAATCCATGTAATATAGCCTACACCTTCACAATAAATCCATTATTTATTTTAGACAGGTCTAAAGAAACATGATATGAAGACAATGTAGTCTATTTCAGATGAACAGAATAGCATACTCTTAATTGTCCTTATGTTAGGTCCTGATCTGGCTATGCCAAATGGCTGTGGGCTACACTAGTTCATTTAGCAGGCAAGATTTGCTTAGAATTCCGTGGCATTATTTTATAGTATGAAGAATACAATTGAACAAAGCTGAATAAATTAGAAAGGATATTTTCTCCAAACGATTTGAGGGAGTGCACACATGCGGCTATTCTGTGTTGAGCGGTTAACAAAGAAATAGGTATTCCTATATGCTTAATTTAGAGTTATTCATGTGACTTTAGTTGTTCTACAAACGTTGGGCTGTATGTTTTGATTTTTAATACATTGTAAGGATGCATGATGCAACTCTAATGATGATTAGAAAAAATTAGCTTGAAAGGCATGAGCTGTGCTTTGATTTTTGCGCAGGCTGTAAACACTACATCAGTCACTCATTCACAATTTGACAAGCACTTGATAATGCCTAGAATTTCACGGTGGCATCTCCTTTATATGCCAGTGGCTGTTGTGCGCTTCTCCCGGAGTGCTGCGAGCTCCGTCACGTGATCGGGTCTTTCTCACAGGCTACAAGT
Organism: Coregonus lavaretus; assembly: GCF_964263955.1. Lineage (NCBI taxonomy): Eukaryota > Metazoa > Chordata > Actinopteri > Salmoniformes > Salmonidae > Coregonus > Coregonus lavaretus. The sequence continues at coordinate 59,445 of NW_028157212.1, read as the reverse complement.
GAAGACAGACATATCGGGGACGCAACTGCGCACGTCCTTATCCAATTCCGAGGTGCATATTGAAGATATTGGAAGAACTGTCCACATTTACTTTTCGTCAGCCAACAAGATGAGTAGGCCTAACGAACAGCAAAAGCACTAGCCTATGTCAATCTACTAAGGTTATTACAGGTGTGCTGAGTTGCGGCTGATGATGGTGGGCGTGGCTTCGGTCCGGAGTCCTGGCAGCTGTGGTTGAGTGACTGATTGACTAGAGTATATAAACTGTTTGCAGAGAGAGAGAGAGAGAGAGAGGGAGAGAGAGAGAGAGAGAGAGAGAGAGAGAGAGAGAGAGAGAGAGAGAGAGAGAGAGAGAGAGAGAGAGAGAGAGAGAGAGAGAGAGAGAGAGAGAGAGAGAGAGAGAGAGAGAGAGAGAGAGAGAGAGAGAGAGAGAGAGAGAGAGAGAGAGAGAGAGAGAGAGAGAGAGAGAGAGAGAGAGAAGGTAGTTCTGCCCATGGGAAAGCGGGTTAAGGCTTAGAGTGTGTTAGGAAGGATTAGGTGTGTAGAAGAGGAGGGACATTTTGTTTATTTTCATTACTTGGACCCCGTTCCCAAACATTCCCTTCTCTTACCATCCCTGGTTTGTTTGATTGGTCTTTGTTTTACTACTGTTTCTTTATGGGTGTTGTATATTTCGTTCAGTACCTTACTAAATGTCCCCAGAGGGCTAACATTGAGTTCTGGTTATTGTCTGGTTATTTTAGTTAGTTACACCCCACATTTCTTCCCCATCCATCTAGTTTACATTGTGTGGGTAGGCACAGGCATTTACGTCTCCTCCTCAGACGAACTACACCCATTTTTACATACATTTTAGTAATTTAGCAGACGCTCTTAACCAGAGCGACTTACAGGAGCAATTAGGGTTAAGTGCCTTGCTCAAGGGCACATTTACGTCATTTAGCAGACGCTCTTATCCAGAATGACTCACCAATTGGTGCGTTCACCCTATAGCCAGTGGGATAGGGGAGGGAGAACGTAACACTCCTCCTGACATACTGCTCGTTCTGTGCGTGCTTTCCCGGCAAGACAGGAATGTCAGCGTTCTGCCATGGCTAGCGAAGAGCCCGGATCTCAATCCCATTGAGCACGTCTGGGACCTGTTGGATCGGAGGGTGAGGGCGAGGGCCATTCCCCCCAGAAATGTCCGGGAACTTGCAAGTGCCTTGGTGGAAGAGTGGGGAAACATCTCACAGCAAGAACTGGCAAATCTGGTGCAGTCCATGAGGAGGAGATGCACTGCAGTACTTAATGCAGCTGGTGGCCACACCAGATACTGACTGTTACTTTTGATTTTGACCCCCCCTTTGTTCAGGGACACATTATTCAATTTATTTTAGTCACATGTCTGTGGAACTTGTTCAGTTTACAGTTGAAGTCGGAAGTTTACGTACACTTAGGTTGGAGTCATTAAAACTTGTTTTTCAACCACTCCACAAATTTCTTGTTAACAAACTATAGTTTTGGCAAGTCGGTTAGGACATCTACTTTGTGCATGTAATTTTTCCAACAATTGTTTACAGACAGATTATTTCACTTATAATTCACAGACAGATTATTTCACTTATAATTCACCGTATCACAATTCCAGTTCACATACACTAAGTTGACTGCCTTTAAACAGCTTGGAAAATTCCAGAAAATTATGTCATGGCTTTAGAAGCTTCTGATTGACTCAAATTATGTCAATTAGCCTATTGGAGGTGTAGCTGTGGATGTATTTCAAGGCCTACCTTCAAACTCAGTGCCTCTTTGCTTGACATCATGGGGAAATCAAAATAAATCAGCCAAGACCTCAGAAGAAAAAAAGATTGTAGACCTCCACAAGTCTGGTACATCCTTGGGAGCAATTTCCAAATGCCTGTACAAACAATAGTACGCAAGTAAACACCATGGGACCACACAGCCATCATACCGCTCAGGAAGGAGACGCTTTCTGTCTCCTAGAGATGAACGTACTTTGGTGCGAAAAGTACAAATCAATCGCAGAACAACAGCAAATGACATTGTGAAGATGCTGAAGGAAACCGGTACAAAAGTAACTATATCCACAGTAAAATAAGTCCTATATCGACATAACCTGAAAGGCCACTCAGCAAGGAAGAAGCCACTTCTCCAAAACTGCCATAAAAAAGCCAAACTACGGTTTGCAACTGCACATGGGGACAAAGATTGTACTTTTTGGAGAAATGTCCTCTGGTCTGATTAAACAAAAACAGAACTGTTTGGCCATAATGACCATTGTTATGTTTGGAGGAAAAAAGGGGTTGGCTTGCAAGCCGAAGAACACCATCCCAACCGTGAAGCACGGGGGTGGCAACATCATGCTGTGGGGTGCTTTGCTGCAGGAGGGACTAGTGCACTTCACAAAATAGATGGCATCATGAGGAAGGAACATTATGTGGATATATTGAAGCAACATCTCAAGACATCAGTCAGGAAGTTAAAGCTTGGTCGGAAATGGGTCTTCCAAATGGACCATGACCCCAAGCATACTTCCAAAGTTGTGGCAAAATGGCTTAAGGACAACAAAGTCAAGGTATTGGAGTGGCCATCACAAAGCCCTGACCTCAATCCTATAGAAAATGTGTGGGCAGAACTGAAAAAGCGTGTGCGAGCAAGGAGGCCTACAAACCTGACTCAGTTACACCAGATCTGTCAGGAGGAATGAGCCAAAATTCACCCAACTTATTGTGGGAAGCTTGTGGAAGGCTACCCGAAACATTTGACCCAAGTTAAACAATTTAAAGGCAATGCTACCAAATACTAATTGAGTGTATGTAAACTTCTGACTCACTGGGAATGTGATGAAAGAAATAAAAGCTGAAATAAATCGTTCTCTCTACTATTATTCTGACATTTCACATTCCTAAAATAAAGTGGTGATTCTAACTGACCTAAGACAGGGAATATTTACTAGGATTAAATGTCAGGAAATGTGAAAAACTGAGTTTAAATGTATTTGGCTAAGATGTAAACTTCAGACTTCAGCTGTATGTCTCAGTTGTTGAATCTTGTCATGTTCATACAAATATTTACACATGTTAAGTTTGCTGAAAATAAACGCAGTTGACAGTGAGAGGACGTTTCTTTTTTTTGCTGAGTTTAGATGTTGAAGAGATGAAAAATATTCCTGGAGTAATTGATGTGTGGTGAATGAAGAAAAAGTGAAGTCTCTGTTCTTTTGTTTTTTGATACTCAAGTACAGTTGTGGTATATTAACTACAGATTCAGAGCATATATCCCAAGACCAATGCAGTGTGATCATTGTAAAGCATTTGGTCATGTTTCAAGTGTTTGCAGAAGGGAGAGGCCGAGATATCCAAGTTGTGGAAAATATCATATTACAGTATGTGTTATAAAAGTGATGAAAGTGACATGTTGCAATTGTGGTGGGAACCATGAAGTCACGTCTTTTGAACGCCCCACCAAGGTTAAAGAGAAGGAGGTGGCCAAAGTCAGGGCTATCCAGAGCATATCATATGCAGCAGCTGTTAAAATGGTTGAGGGTTTGAATGGTGCACCTGAAGAGTCCATGGTGGTGGATAGGACTTCACTGCAGGCTGCAGGGGTTGCCTTTCACCAAGATGATCCTGACATTTTAAAGGTTAAGAAGGTTGACTTTGTGGCCTTTATAGCTATGGTGATAAATGTCACTGCCAAGGTGGAGAGAAGGTCCAGGAAGATAGAAATCATAAATAAATAAATAAATAAATATGCCATTTACCAGACGCTTTTATCCAAAGCGACTTACAGTCATGTGTGCATACATTTTACATAAAACCCACAGAAGAAGAACGAGAGACGACTAGTTAGATGTAAAATTGGGCAACTAAGATCTCCTCTGCAAAAACATACAAATTAATGACAGATTTCTTGAGTTACCTTAGATTAATTCTGACTATTTTAAGGAAGACCCTATAGCTTAAATTATGCCTCATTTGTAGCCTTTTTTTATTTTTTATTTTTTTTATTTGCTTTTGTATTTTGGTTTGTTTATTTAGCTATGTTACCCTTTTGTGCTCTGTTTCCCACTGACACTATTTGAACGTATGTTATGCCTTATTGTATTTGATTTTGTACATTGGCAATAAAAACATTAATTAAAACAAACTATTTTGAGGAAGTGTATACTGGCTACGGCGTCTCAAGATGGACAAAAAGTGCTATTGCCGCTTTTTTCTTGTTTTTTCAAGCAAAGGTCTAAGGAATGCACCCCACCTGTTTTCGTGGTGATTTGATAGTGAGGAAATTGACAGGGCACGGTAAGAAGAACACTGACGCTGTGGACATGTCATTTCTGACTGCAAACTAAAGATCAATACATCAAACTAACCCTAGGTGGTGCCCTATCCTTTCCTAACAAGCAGCCCAACGTGGTCTATGAGGGTCTGCACATGCACAGCCACTGCTGCAAGTTGTGGTGCTTTACAGTCGTTGTCAAACATTTTGAGAATGACACAAATATTAATTTTCACAAAGTCTGCTGCCTCAGTTTTTATGCTAGGTACAGGAACTGAAGCAGTCAAATATTTTAGATGCCGGTACTCAGTTCCGGTGAGCTCCTTTCCAAGTCAAGTACTGCTTATAGTTCAATTATCTGAATGAAAGGTGACCTAATCAAGTTTAATCCATTTAAAGGTAGACTCCACGACATGATGTTGCCACGAGCAGCACCGGAGATATTGAGATGAGCGAGATGCAACACTTTGCTCTCACACAATCACACACAGTATCTGAGCACGGGTTAGCTTCACGCTGTTCACAGCCTGGTAGCCGGGGCACCAAAACAGCAGAGAAGTTGAGCCTCACACTTCAACGCTCTTAGTTGTTGCGGAAATTTACCCACTATGCTGTTTACTTTCTGCATCTACGTCATATCGCTGAGTCTACCTTTAAAATGACCTTGTAGGGAAGACACCCTGAGACACTGTTGTGGGCTCTGGCATAGGGGTCTTACTGTTCTCACACCTGTTGTCATGGAGACATGATAGTGAGGAAATTTACATAATTTAATTTTGTCATGAATGATTACCAAACAATTTAGATCACACTTTTTAACATCCTGTCCGGGTGAGACATGTTCATCCGGCCTGTGTGCTCATAATAATAATAATAATAATAATATGCCATTTAGCAGACGCTTTTATCCAAAGCGACTTACAGTCATGCGTGCATAATTTTTTTTTGTGTATGGGTGCTTGGCTAGGGCCAGAACACACTGGTACTAAAGTAGTACCTATGAATACCTCAAATACATAATTTTACTGCTTGAATACTGGTACCGTACCTCTTATAGAATAATGGCTTAATTACGGAGTTCCGGCACCTATTTTCAGTCCATTTCAAGCCTCACAGTCCTATGGTCTATTGGATCATGTTTAGTCAGTGAAGTGAAGAATGTACAAGTAGCTGTCACTTTTCTATTCATGATAAAAGGTATGATAACACGCATCACGATTACCTCTGCACGTTGTTTGTTGCCAGTTCCTTTCAAACAGTATGAAAGTATACCATGATCACCTGTGTGTGACTTGGTCAAATATGTATCAACTTGGGTTGCCCTGCACTCCTTGTTCAAAAGTCAATAGGTGACACTTGACCCGAAAATATAGCTTCAGGTTTGGGGGGCCACTTTCAAGGTCACGCAGGCAAACTACGTCTGTACATGAACCAATTGTCACTTCATTTAGTATTCTAGTAACACATTTGACTTAAAACCCGTAAAATGTGTTACTAGAATGTGTTACTAGAAAAATGCATTATGATGCCGTTATAATGCATTATGATGCCAATTATGATGCCGTTATAATGCATTACGATGCTGTTGTAATGCATTATGATGCCAATTATGATGCCGTTATAATGCATTACGATGCTGTTGTAATGCATTATGATGCCAATTATGATGCCGTTATAATGCATTACGATGCTGTTGTAATGAATTATGATGCCAACTATGATGCCGTTATAATGCATTACGATGCTGTTGTAATGCATTGCGGGGGGGGGCCATTTACACCTAAACCGCTACAGTTAATTCTATTGAATTGATTGATTAATAGTGCACAAGCTCTGCCTGTTACTGTACACATTTACATTTACATCGTTTAGCAGACGCTCTTTTCACAGGTGTGTCACAACTGTTTGATTACATCCAGCACAAAGTGAAGCTAGCCTCTGTTTTAGAGCTCTGTTGCTTATCACCGACTAAAGCAAACTGATTGATTTATAAATACAACTACTCATTATGATTTCTAGGTCAGTCTGATCAGTCGTGTGCAAAGTCGGTGATCAGCGACAAAAGCAGAATTGATCCTCAACATGGTTTCTGTGTTGTTTTGCTCACAAACATGACCTACAATCTAAGTAACCTCTAGGTAACCTCTAAGTAACCTCTAGGTAACCTCTAGGTAACCTCTAGGTCACCCTCACAGGTTCTGTCACTGTCCTCATCTCCTACTGGGCCTGCCCCAGACCGTAATCACAGCCAATTACCCACAGTAAATATCAGCCAAATAATCATTCTACCCGACTTCCAAGGAATATAAAGAAATAAGTAGGACGTGACCTGCATTACTTTTTGCCACACTCAACATAAACAAAAAAAACTCCAATAACAGGTCAATTACAGTAGATGTTGCAAAGATCTAAGGGTAGGTTTGTGGCAGCCCTTTCATTTATTTTTTAATTTAATTAATTAAAATAATTTTTATTTATTATTTAACATTTTTTTAAAGGTGTTTGAATGTAATCATGTTGGGTTCATAATAAAATGTATTCACACCAAAATAGTCGTTATGGGCATGAGTGTTGTACAAAAAAAATACAATAAAAATAAAGGTATTTACACGTCATTTAACCTCCATCAAATGGTATTATGGCAGCCATATTGGATTTCAGACAAAATCCAGGGTGGCCCCAAAGATCATCAGTGGTGGCCCCCTTACAAAAAAAATGTAATTTTGATGTCTGAGCCCACTAGTTTTCCTTAGAGCGATTAAAATAGTCACAACATCAAAAGACGTGTAACTATGTATTTTTGTCACATAGGACCATACAGCACTGAATGGGAGGACATTTGACTTGGAAAGTTGTGTATTAATAATCAGCTAACAAAAAGTGAAGCTTACATTCATCATAAATATTCATAGGTCTATATTTCCAAGATGCATTAAGATGTCCTAATGCTGTTTGTTTGTGTACGTAGGGCAGACAACTAACTATTTTTATTCCACATTTTAGCAATATCGGAGCTTGTAATATTGGCTTACATGAGCCTATGTGGCCCATCCCCCTCAGCCAGGAATTATTCTACACTGTTTGAGTTTAGGGGGTGTGTCATAATATTGTGATGATCTGACTAGATCATAAAAGAACAACTGTCCAGACAGAGGATTGAGTTTACGAATGGACGGTTTATTAAACCAACTTTACACAGGCTACTGTTTGGCCGTAGCCCACGCCAAATAAATGAAAGATAACCCACAAGCCAATCGTGACCTTCTCTTGTGAAGCCCAGACGTAAAAAGAGAGAGAACAAAGGCTAAACCTGATCTTAACTTCCAATGCTCCATCCCTCTGCCCAACCCCCCTCCACGCCACTCCGCCAACCGCCAGGATGCCCGGCATCAGAACATTCCAGGCATTCCCGTGATTGGCAGATAGCAGGTTGATTGACATGTCGGACCCCGCGAACACTGGGTACTGGTAGGTACAACACAACCATCTACTAGCCTAACACATAACACACAGCTGTCTGTGCGGGTCGCTACAATATCTATCAATCTAACCACTTTTGCAGTAAAATATGTTTTCACAACCATCCATTTCATAAATGGGAGACATTAGAGATGTGAAAAACATGGTTGTGTTTTGTTCTAACTCAGGTAGGGGTATTTGTTTTTATATATATATACCTTTTTGAGGATAGGCCACTAGCCTATATGTGACTTGTCTGTCTAGAACATATGGGCAAAGATCTAGTAATAGTCTATAGTCTACAAAATAATTGAAAATTATTTGATGACCTCATATCAGTGCCCTGATCAGGACATGGGGGCTATTCTGCAGAATTCTAGCTCTAATTCACGGTCACATGTCCTTGTTCCTTTCGCACTGCCCTAGTTTTGAGGACTGTTTACCAGAAATACCAGGTCTCTCTCAACCACCCAGCCAGCCGCGTGATTTTCGAGGTGGGTTGGGACAACATTCAACGTCACCATGCTCGTCTTGCAGAGGCACGTTGCCTTGTGCATGGAAAGCCTTCCAGCAGCTGCAAATAATTGTATAGTGGCGCACGTGGAGCAAAACAATTGAGAGGTAAACAAATTACAATGCCACTGTTTTTAACGTACCCGTTTACTACTCATTATACGACGCTTTTTCAGTCAATTCTATTTTTTCAGGATTGCATTCAACAGAATTAATAACAGTTGTGTTTTCGTTGTTTTAAGATGTTATGTGTGCGCCGATATTTGAGACAGTTTGGTCCATAGAAGAGCAGTGAGGGCACTGCGCCTATCTACAAGTCTGTTTTTGAGTTTCCGAGAGCAGGCACCATGCAACGTGAGAGTGGAGAGCAGCAGAGTCCCGTGCAGCAAGCGCCGCTCTCCTCGACCAATGAAAACATTCCTGGGCGTAACTGGGCGGGGTTGTTGCTAACTGGGAGCCAATGAGTTTGTTCAATAAAAATTACCATGGAACCGATACAGGGCACGTGTACCTATGCGTGTAGACTGACTTGGGTGAAGCGAAATGTGTGCCATACAATAGAACCGAAACGGAGCAGGGGAGTGAAGTCAAGCATCTCTATGGTCCATACCGTTTGAATTAAGATATTACTTATTAAAAAGGACATTACACTTTTGAAAGGACAAAATATAAATTAAAGGTAAGGTTTATTTTTATTTGTATACATTAACAGTGCTCGCGCTTTGGGAGTAGCGTTTGAATGAAACGTCAGCCAATACCAACTAGCTATGTAGACCCTTGACACAAAATACTATTTCAAATATTGAATTTTTCCGGTTTGTTTACAGTTTTTGTTGATAATTGATACCTTGCCATATATTTATTTATAGGTAGTCGCATATTGTGTATTTATTGCTCGTGTTATTTTATTATTATTGTATTTTTTCTGTCTGCATTGTTGAGAAGGGCTGGTAAACGCATTCAACTGTTAGTCAACACCAGCTGTTCACAAAGCATATGACAAAAACTAACTAAATAATCTAATCAAAATGTATCTAAAGATCACCCGGCAGCTAACATGACCACGCGGGCTCAAATACATCCACTGAGCAATGAAGACTTGCTGCTTTTGGCTCGTTGACTGTGACTTTGATTGACCCAAAAGAATAACAACGTTCTAACTAATTATGCATGGGGATAGGGTCTATGCGCATGTGCGAAGTTTACTCTTAAGTGTTGAAAATGTGACGTATTATAACTTTGTTGTAACGTTAACTTTATCGTGTTACTGTATTTCAAACACATTACATTTTCACTTGCAAGAGTGTCCTGTAGCTAGTCCCCCCTCTATCCTAAAAAAAAAAAAAACATTTGTTCCAACAGTTCTGTTTCATGGTAACAACAATGTAATTGTAATATGATTTAGGTAGATCTCTGGACGTGGTTCAAATGAACGATATACTATTACTTTTCCGCTGGTCTAACCCTGATGAAATGTTCACGAACTCCCAAATGTCGCTTGTTGTTGAAAACGAATACATTGTATCTATAATTGTCGCATATTTTTAAGTCGAACCCTATTGCCCCCCCCCCCCCCCCCACCTCTCTGGAATCATCTCCCATATTTGAAGAAATCCTGTCTGGCCTAATGTTTCTAAAATGATGGATGTGCACTTGCCTTGTGCATGGCAGCAATGGTCACCTAATAACTTTAGAATGACCAGCTTTGCTGAACATGCCAGCCATCAGGCTTTTACAAAGGGGAGAGGGAGACGAGTAGGTGGGAGAACATATGCAGAATAGAGGGGGACTGTGTCTTATTGATAGTGGCCATGAAGACACAACGGAACAGATAACACTCAGCACTTTCAAAATAAACCACAGTTAGCCTAACCGAAACTTACTGTCCTGACCTGGCCGAAATAAGAGGACACCCAAAACCAACGGATTAGGATAGACACAGGTCACGATCACTAGAGGGGGGACGGGGAGAGCCAAGGACTCGTACACCACTGTGACTCGGACTCAGCCTAATGGTATCTGTCTGAGAAAACAACGTAATCCTTTGGAAGCAGGTGTCCTCGTTAGCAAACGGCTACAGCAGCGTTGCTGGGTAAAGGCCACGCACCTCTCCAGGCGAGACAGTGAAAAGGCCCGTGTCGATGGCGCTGGGCTGTAGGGTTGCGTTAGAGCTTGGATGTGTTTTCTAGACGGGTCACTGTTGGTGGCCTCTTCTAAGAAACAGCACGTTATCCTAGAGGAATACGTTTGGTTTACCTCAGAGAGGTGTGTGTGGTTCATTGGGCGTAAACAACAATGGTCTGTTCACGTGTACCTATTTTCTCGCTTTAATATTTTACACGAAACCGGAGAGACTTCTGGAACCTGTTGGTGACATCCATTATCGCATTATGCCCCGTGGTTGTTTCTTGCATGGCATCAACAAGTCACTGGCGGGACAGTCTGTGTGTTAGAGGAGCCAGTGCCACCTGGCTAACAAAGCATGCTGGGAGATTTCATTGGAAGTTTAGTAGGTAGGTTGCATATCAGTGAGTGACTGGCGTAGAAGGTTGAGGAAATAACTTTTATAGATTGTAACATTACGTTTCTGTACTTGTTACATTCACAGTTTCTCCAGTGTTATGGGTGTCATTACCAGCTCAATCAACTGTTTCACAACTGTAATGCCACTTTGCAGTCGCCTTTTTTACAGATCACGTCTTATCGCAATAGTCAAGTAAGTCCACACCAATTATGTTGTCAGGTCACACTGTAAGTGGCAGTTTCTAAGGAAACGAACAACTTCACTGTGGCTCTTGACAGCGGCCCTCAAGTAAAAGCGTTTTGATGCAGGCTAAAGGCTTGTGTGGAAAAAGTCGGCCAATCGGTCTAATATGCTAGGTTTTGAGAAGAAAGCTGCTTGGGAAATGGATTTGACAGTTTCTCATGAGCTTGAACATTTGGGTCATTTACAGTTTTCTATTGAGCATGGCTCTCTCTGATGGCCATTGTGGTCATTGAATGGTTTGCTTGGGCACATTGCATTTATATGTGGCGTCAGTGCTGATGAGCCTACGTCTCGGTCAGCTCTGACAACTACTGTTACTTGGAATGTATTGATTGAATGATTGGAAATGTACAATCATGTCTCCAGTTCTTCTCTTTTGGTGGCTGTTTTTTAATCCATTATTTAGTGTAGTCTATGACGACTCGTGGTTTTAATGCGCAAGTCTATTAAAACCACAACACTTGAGCCTTAGGCCTAATAATAATAATATCATGATGATATATAAATGGCTCCTGTAATTACAGTGTGATGGCACACAAAATTACTTTCCCCTGCTGAAATAAATCGATTTAGTTACTCGTCGGTACTGGGTCATTCAAAATCCTATACATTGGCCTACTAAATATGGGTCCGACTTGGGCTGCATCAGTTGAGTTGATGAGGTTAGTCTCCTAAGGTGTGAGGGAGGGGTAGGTAACCTGTCGTCATATCGTGACAATTTTTATATCAGGATGTCATTATTTTGAAGAAGGCATAGTTAATGTATTTTTTTTCTTAATAAATATGTTTATCACTACTGTGGGAAATACATTTTTTTAAATCGCTATTTAGAAAAAAAACAGACTCTTAGCAGGCCCATTTGGTATTTCATCAGAGTGGTGCGGCCACTGTGAGAAACATGCACAGTACTGAGTTCTCTGTCATTGGCTGGGCGCTCTTGTCCAATGAGCAGCCTGCAAGGCTCGGGTAAAGCACAGCAGAGTACACGTGCATCATGTGTTCACACAGAGCAACAGAAGGGAGCGCTGACGGGCCAATAAAATCCCAGTAGACTCCGGGAGTTATATGCAAGGGACAGAATTTACAGGCGCGCATAGAGAAACCAACGGACCCGCCCGCCTCAAACCTATGACTGTGAATGATTTCATATTTAATGCACATATGATCACGCATAACTTTAATCGTTTTGAGTAGTTTGAGCCATATGCCATCTTCTCTGCTACCTCTTAGCAACATTAGTAGAGGATAATTGTACACATGTTTCTGATTCATCGACATGCGCCAGCCACATGCCTCTGCAACCCCATCTGCACATTGTGGTAGGAATTTAATTTATTAGCCATTTCTAGATGTATTGTAGTTACATTGATGCTCTGTAATGCATGCATTTCTCAATATGGGACATAATGTTATTGTTCTTGCCTTTTTTAGATTCTTTACAAGAATTCTCGGCTATTTTACTGCTGTTTATAAAAAATGAGGGGTAAAATAACCCCCAAAAAAGGTTGATTTCGTCGACCGCTGGATGCACTTGAACTTCAGCTCTTAATCGTTTGTTACATAACAGGAATAGACCACAGTTGTAAACGCTTTTGTGAGTCTACAACTGTAAAACTGGGGCTGGAGGGAGGGACAATTATTTGAACAAAGCATGTGTATTGAACTGTGTAGTTGGCGTCATCTGTAAGCAGGAAGTTGCCACTTATATTGAGAAGTTGTATTTATGTACACAATGCTGCAATATTGTTGTATTAGGGTGGCACAATGCCATGTTGAGAAACTCATCTGGGTACATCCCGGCTTTTTCACAACATTTCCCCCCGTTTCCCCACTGGCTTTCGCACTCTGACGCACTCCTCGTCGGATTTCCTGTCATTATTACACAGCTTTGAACAGTCAATATATTTCCTGCCAATATTTCTTCATTCAGAGAAAAAGCTTTTTTTTTTAGCTTGAATCAGGATCCAGTTAGCCCAAGTTTGGATAGAGCACACCCTAACGGCAATAAATGGGTAAAAGCCAGGCACCGTTAGGCCCGTAGTTAATATTATCCTAATAATACTGAGTTATAATGACTCTGTCATATCATGGTTGGGGTTAGGTTTAGGGTTAGGCTAGGTGAGTGTAGGAATGGGGTACTGGGACTGCGTGGCTGGCTGGGTGTGACTGCTTCAGGCGTTAGCGGTTGGGCCCGGGAGGTGATATGGATGGGGCCCAGGAGGTGATATGGATGGGGCCCGGGAGGTGATATGGATGGGGCCCGGGAGGTGATATGGATGGGGCCCGGGAGGTGATATGGATGGGGCCCGGGAGGTGATATGGATGGGGCCCGGGAGGTGATATGGATGGGGCCCTGGGTCATGGCAGCTGTATCCATGTACCACAGTAGCCTGAGAACAGTTACCCAGTCTGGGAAGTATGCATGAATGTATCCATCTCCCAGTTGAGGCAGTGACTGTGTTGTGCTGTTGTGTGTCATCCGTATGTCTACTGACCAGGTCTGTCTGCCACCCAGACCAACAGTTTAACATGGTGACACAGGGTTTGGTCCAACATGGCTATTGTAGTGTATATCGATGGTGTCTTGTCTATCAAATTAGTATGAGTCGATTCATCCAATCTACTTGCATTCACTTTATAAGATAATGTGTTTTACCATGTACCGGTAATCCAAGGTGATGTTCTTTCCTTGTTGTTGTTTTTAAAAAATGTAATCACATCCGGCCTTGTCACTCATCACACACTAATACACGCATTTACTAAATTAGGCTTATCCTTCCCGAGTCATCAGCTTCTTTCTGAGCCCTTTCACTCAGACTGAGAACTAAGACGGCTCTTCGGTGACGGTGCGCTGCTGGATTTAAAACCTGGCTGCTGTCGACACTGCCTGCGTCACCCCAATTACAGGCCACCGGATGTGGGAGAGAGAGCTTCTAGTTCTAAATATTTGTGGGATTAGGGGGAGATGTCTCTGGGGAATGACTAGAGAAGGAACATTACCTGGGTACAGGACCGGCCTGCCGGTGATCCGGCGAAGGACCATTCAGGAATAACCGGTGATCTTTATGGCGCCAACCCAGGGAGAGTGATGTTCTTAATTGAACAGACTTAATTTTGTTTTTTAACTTGTTCTGCAAGAGAATCAGAGCTGAAATGACAAGTTTGCTGGCAGCAATTGGGATTTTGTTCCATTTTTCGTTTATCGGTACTGGGGTGCATATTGACAGCAGATGGGCTGCAGATGGGCGTCTTTCTATTGCAAGCTGGAGGGAGGCCTGGTTTGCACAGGTTGTCTGGGAAATGGACCAACAGTTGGGTGCTGTTCACATGTGCAGACACACACACAGACAGACAGACACACACACACAGACACACACACACACAGACACACACACACACACAGACACACACAGACACACACACACACACACAGACACACACACACAGCCAGACTCATCCATGCTGGGCAGCTTGGAACCAGCTTTAACTGCATGCTGCTCTCAAAGACAGACCAGCTGACAGAGACTCAGGGGTAGTGTTGTACCCACACAGATGGACAGATGGGGAGCTAGACAGAAGGAAGAACAAAATGATGTATACTATTAATAGTAAAGGTATTGACAGGTGTGGAGACACACACACACACACAGAGAGAGAGATACAAGTCAGCTGTCTGCAATGGGTTTATTTGATATTCCCTTTTGCTTTCAACTGAAAAGGTGGCCTCCATTTCAACTGAAAAGGTGGCCTCCATTTCAACTGAAAAGGTGGCCTCCATTTGAGGCCTTGAAGCTTCCGGAACCCCATGGTACATCAAAGGAGCTTCAGTATGTTGTTTTTTATAGCCACTATCAAAGGGTTATGGAGTTGGCACCGCAAGTATTGACTAGGAGACCCCCTCACTATATATACAGTGAGGGGGAAAAAGTATTTGATCACCTGCTGATTTTGTACGTTTGCCCACACAAAAACATGATCAGTCTATACTTTTAATGGTAGGTTTATTTGAACAGTGAGAGACAGATTAACAACAAAAAAATCCAGAAAAACGCATGTCAAAAATGTTATAAATTGATTTGCATTATAATGATGGAAATAAGTATTTGACCCCTCTGCAAAACATGACTTAGTACTTGGTGGCAAAACCCTTGTTGGCAATTACAGAGGTCAGACGTTTCTTGTAGTTGGCCACCAGGTTTGCACACATCTCAGGAGGGATTTTGTTCCACTCCTCTTTGCAGATCTTCTCCAAGTCATTAAGGTTTCGAGGCTGACGTTTGGCAACTCGAACCTTCAGATTTTCTATGCGATTAAGGTCTGGAGACTGGCTAGGCCACTCCAGGACCTTAATGTGCTTCTTCTTGAGCCACTCCTTTGTTGCCATGGCCGTGTGTTTTGGGTCATTGTCATGCTGGAATACCCATCCATGACCCATTTTCAATGCCCTGGCTGAGGGAAGGAGGTTCTCACCCAAGATTTGATGGTACATGGCCCCGTCCATCGTCCCTTTGATGGGATGAAGTTGTCCTGTCCCCTTAGCAGAAAAACACCCCCAAAGCATAATGTTCCACCTCCATGTTTGACGGTGGGGATGGTGTTCTTGGGGTCATAGGCAGCATTCCTCCTCCTCCAAACACGGCGAGTTGAGTTGATACCAAAGAGCTCGATTTTGGTCTCATCTGACCACAACACTTTCACCCAGTTCTCCTCTGAATCATTCAGATGTTCATTGGCAAACTTCAGACGGCCCTGTATATGTGCTTTCTTGAGCAGGGGGACCTTGCGGGCGCTGCAGGATTTCAGTCCTTTACGGCGTAGTGTGTTACCAATTGTTTTCTTGGTGACTATGGTCCCAGCTGCCTTGAGATCATTGACAAGATCCTCCTGTGTAGTTCTGGGCTGATTCCTCACCGTTCATGATCATTGCAACTCCACGAGGTGAGATCTTGCATGGAGCTCCAGGCCGAGGGAGATTGACAGTCTTTTGTGTTTTTTCCATTTGCGAATAATCGCACCAACTGTTGTCACCTTCTCACCAAGCTGCTTGGCAATGGTCTTGTAGCCCATTCCAGCCTTGTGTAGGTCTACAATCTTGTCCCTGACATCCTTGGAGAGCTCTTTGGTCTTGGCCATGGTGGAGAGTTTGGAATCTGATTGATTGATTGCTTCTGTGGACAGGTGTCTTTTTATACAGGTAACAAGCTGAGATTAGGAGCACTCCCTTTAAGAGTGTGCTCCTAATCTCAACTCGTTACCTGTATAAAAGACACCTGGAGGCCAGAAATCTTTCTGATTGAGAGGGGGTCAAATACTTATTTCCCTCATTAAAATGCTAATCATTTTTGACATGCGTTTTTCTGGATTTTGTTGTTGTTATTCTGTCTCTCACTGTTCAAATAAACCTACCATTAAAATTATAGACTGATCATTTCTTTGTCAGTGGGCAAACTTACAAAATCAGCAGGGGATCAAATACTTTTTCCCCCTCACTGTATCTGTAGGCCAAACCTCACACAAAGCCCACTGTACTGCAGTTTGGACAAAGCAAGATACTATTGTACTGGTACAAAGCAGCCTAAGGTTGACACAATGCATAGACCAGCTTCAATACATCAGACTAATCCTATCTTAAGAGAAGACTTGAGCACAATGAAGTCTAACCTGTTGTTTTTCACCCCCTCACCAGGTGGCCTGTAGCACAGAGAGTAACGGCAACACGGCACCGAGAGTAACGGCGACACGGCACCGAGAGTAACGGCAACACGGCACCGAGAGTAACGGCAACACGGCACCGAGAGTAACGGCAACACGGCACCGAGAGTAACGGCAACACGGCACCGAGAGTAACGGCAACACGGCACCGAGAGTAACGGCGACACGGCACCGAGAGTAACGGCGACACGGCACCGAGAGTAACGGCGACACGGCACCGAGAGTAACGGCAACACGGCACAGAGAGTAACGGCAACACGGCACAGAGAGTTACGGCACAGAGCAGGCGAGACGCCAAGAGAGAAGTAGAGACTTGTTATTTTCTCTTTCCCAGTCAGTTTTGTCTTGAGCAGAAGCAGCAGCGTCTCTCTATCAGTCCATCTGTGACAGTCGTGTTTGGCTACTCCGTTTCATAAGCAAAATATTATCTCTCCCTTCGGTTCCAAATCCGCGGGTGTATCTCCTCACCCTTCAGCACTTTAAAGGAGGGTTTCAGCAAAAACAAATATTTCATATTTTTTTTTACATTTTCAGGAGAAACAATGTTTTCTCTCCTTAGTGTTTTATCAACCAATCAACCAATCATGATTCACAACTACAGTCACACTAGTCCCACCTAATCAACTGGAAAATATAATTTTCTATAATTATCTTACATTACACTTGGTGAGAGAGCTTTATCTCAACCAAGCCTAACCAGCCTCTTTCTAACCTATTATGAGTTATGACAACTCAAACTCCGCCCCTGGCAATGACACTCGGGGGCGAGTGGGAAGCACCAATGAGGAGGAGGCGGGAACAGGAGTGAGCTCCCCCGGGAGCAACAACAACAGTGGCAGCCAATCGGGAACGTCGGACTCGGCCAATCGGGAGCGAGGATCCTCTCCAAGTGGATCCGGCTCCGGTGGCTCGTCCGGAAGGGACCAGAGGGGTCCCAGCTCAGATGACGGGGACACTTTATCCAGCGGGAACGACTCCGGGGAGAGGGACCCGAGTGAAGGAGGGAGCGGGTCCAGGGGACATCAGTCCAGGAGTTCCCACTGCTCCTCCAGCCAGAAGGACTCGGGCATGATGCTGGAGAACACAGAGAGCAACAAGAGCTCTAACTCCCAGTCCCAGAGCCCGTCTCCCCCTAGCAGTTCCCTGGCCTACAGCCTGCTGTCAGCCAGCTCAGAGCAGGACCCTCCTTCCACCTCCGGCTGCAGCAGCAATGAGCAGCACCAGACGGCCCGTGTCCAGACCCAGAAGGAGATGCTGAAAGCCCTGAAGGAGCTCAAGGTCCGCCTGCCGGCCGAGTGCAAGGGCAAAGGTCGCTCCAGCACCCTGGATGCCCTCAAGTACGCCCTGAACTGTGTGAAGCAGGTTCGGGCCAACCAGGAGTACTACCACCAGTGGAGCGTGGAGGAGTGCCACGGCTGCAGCCTGGATCTGTCCTCATACACCGTTGAGGAGCTGGACAACATCACCTCCGAGTACACCCTAAAAAACACAGTACGTCAACATCCTCAAAACAATGACTAAGCATTTCACACACATTCAAATTCACTTTGTTTTTTTAAAAGTAACATTCTGTAATGCAGTCGAATCTCACAGTACGAAAGCAATCATTCCTGACTCACACTCTTCCTCCCTCCTCCTCTCTACTCCTCCCTCTAGGACACCTTCTCCATGGCGGTGTCCTTCCTGACAGGCAAGGTGGTGTACATCTCCCCCCAGGGCTCGTCCCTGCTGCGCTGCAAGCCAGAGAGGCTCCATGGGGCCATCTTCTCTGAGCTGCTGGCTCCCCAAGACGTCAGCACCTTCTACAGCAGCACGGCCCCCTGCCGCCTGCCCCCCTGGGCCACCTGCATGGGCTCTGTCTCCCCACCGACAGACTGCACCCAGGAGAAGTTCATGTACTGTCGCATCAGCGCCGACCGGGCACAGGGAGGTGAGATGAAATACCACCCCTTCCGCATGACCCCCTACCAGCTAACCCTGAGGGACTTTGACACGTCAGACCCCCAGCCCTGCTGTCTGCTCATCGCTGAGCGGGTACACTCCGGATACGAAGCTCCCAGGATCCCTGCGGACAAGAGGATTTTTTCCACCAGTCATACTCCCAGCTGTCTCTTCCAGGAAGTAGATGAAAGGGCTGTGCCGTTGCTGGGATACCTCCCCCAGGACCTGGTGGGAACCCCCGTGCTGCTCTACCTCCACCCAGAGGACAGACCCATCATGGTGGCCATACACAGGAAGAGTAAGTACACACATCTTTTATTCTGTCTTTCTCCACATCTTTCAATCTTATTTGACTCTTTTTACTATTTTAGTCTCATTCTGTCTGGTTTACTGAATCCTGTCGTCTCTGTCTCTCTCACTCTCTCTCTTTCTGTAAAGCTTGCAGTGTTCTTGCATTCTAACCCCTTTTCTCTCCATCTTCCAGTCCTCCAGTCTGCGGGCCAGCCCTTCGACAGCTCTCCGCTGAGGATGTGTGCCCGCAGCGGGGAGTACGTGACCATCGACACCAGCTGGTCCTCCTTCATCAACCCCTGGAGCAGGAAGGTGGCCTTCATCGTGGGGCGCCACAAAGTTCGAACCAGCCCCCTGAACGAGGACGTGTTCACCCCTCTGCGGGGGTGCGAGGGCCGGCCCGTGGCCCCGGAGGTCGTGCAGCTGAGCGAGCAGATCCACCGTCTCCTGGTGCAGCCGGTGCACAGCGGTGGGTCGCAGGGTTACAGCAGCCTGGGCTCAAATGGATCCCACTCCCATGAGCAGCGGTACCGCAGCGCCGCGTCCGACAGCAAGTCCACCAACGCCATGGAGGCCATGGAAGCAGCCGTGGTCGCCCTGCACAAACCGGTGAGTGGAATGGAGACACACAGAGACGCACCAAAAACCTACACGCACACACAGGTCTTCATATTTTACGTTAGTCATTTAGCAGACTCTTATCCAGAGCGACTTACAGGCGCAATTAGTTAAGTGCCTTGCTCAAGGGCACATCAACAGATTTTTCACCTATTTGGCTCGGGGATTCAAACCAGCGACCTTTTGGTTACTGGCACAACGCTCTTAACCGCTAGGCTACCTGCCGCCCCGTATATTCACCCCACTGACGTCTGACCATCGTTGTCCTCTCGTTCCCCAAGATGACGTTCCAGCAGATCTGCAAGAACGTGCACATGGTCAAGACCAGCGGGCAGCAGGTCTTCATCGACTCTCGCAACCGAGCCCCGCCCCGGCGACACGCCGTAACCACGCTACGAGCCATTGGAGAAGTGGACCCCATCAAGAGTCTGATCCCGGAGGTGGTGTGCCCACCCAAAACCCCGGTGCCCAACACCCAGCAGCTGGTGAAGGAGACCCCCGGTGACTACAGCTACCAACAGATCAACAGTCTGGACAGCATCATAAGGTATTTACTGGTGTGCATAATGATGGTATTAATAGTGATTTTATTGTGAATAATGATGGTATTAATAGTGATTTTATTATGAATAATGATGGTATTAATAGTGATTTTAGTGTGAATAATTATGGTATTAGTAGTGATTTTATTGTGAATAATTATGGTATTTTATTGCGAATAGTGAAGTGATTAATAATGATTCAATTTATGGGCTGAATCCTAAATTGAAATCAAGTGCACTTCATAAACTGAACCAAATTGACTTACGCTGTCACTTCCTCTTCCCCTCCCAGGTACTTGGACGGCTGTAACGTTCCCAACACGGTTAAGAGGAAGTTTGGCTCGTCCTCTGGCCCGTCCACATCGGACGAAGACATACAGCAGCAGGAAACCGCTGGGAACGCAAAAGGTACATTCACACTACAGCCCCTGTTAGATAGACTCTGTGTTCCAGGTCACACTACAGCCCCTGTTAGATAGACTCTGTGTTCCAGGTCACACTACAGCCCCTGTTAGATAGACTCTGTGTTCCAGGTCACACTACAGCCCCTGTTAGATAGACTCTGTGTTCCAGGCTACACTACAGCCCCTGTTAGATAGACTCTGTGTTCCAGGTCACACTACAGCCCCTGTTAGATAGACTCTGTGTTCCAGGTCACACTACAGCCCCTGTTAGATAGACTCTGTGTTCCAGGTCACACTACAGCCCCTGTTAGATAGACTCTGTGTTCCAGGTCACACTACAGCCCCTGTTAGATAGACTCTGTGTTCCAGGTCACACTACAGCCCCTGTTAGATAGACTCTGTGTTCCAGGTTACACTACAGCCCCTGTTAGATAGACTCTGTGTTCCAGGCTACACTACAGCCCCTGTTAGATAGACTCTGTGTTCCAGGTCACACTACAGCCCCTGTTAGATAGACTCTGTGTTCCAGGTCACACTACAGCCCCTGTTAGATAGACTCTGTGTTCCAGGTTACACTACAGCCCCTGTTAGATAGACTCTGTGTTCCAGGTCACACTACAGCCCCTGTTAGATAGACTCTGTGTTCCAGGTTACACTACAGCCCCTGTTAGATAGACTCTGTGTTCCAGGTTACACTACAGCCCCTGTTAGATAGACTCTGTGTTCCAGGTCACACTACAGCCCCTGTTAGATAGACTCTGTGTTCCAGGTCACACTACAGCCCCTGTTAGATAGACTCTGTGTTCCAGGTCACACTACAGCCCCTGTTAGATAGACTCTGTGTTCCAGGTCACACTACAGCCCCTGTTAGATAGACTCTGTGTTCCAGGTTACACTACAGCCCCTGTTAGATAGACTCTGTGTTCCAGGTCACACTACAGCCCCTGTTAGATAGACTCTGTGTTCCAGGTCACACTACAGCCCCTGTTAGATAGACTCTGTGTTCCAGGTCACACTAGTCTGTATACCACGTGTCTCTATATTAGACTTTGACTAGACCACTGGTCTCTGCAGTCCACACACCACAGGAGAAACAGGACACACGAGTGCGAGAGAGTGTGAAAGAGTGTGTCGAGAGCGAGGGGACTCTTAAAGAGAACTTCCGTCTGTTCTATAAAGGCCTGCTTGTTGTGACACGCTTGAAATAAACTGGGGAGGGGGGGGCGGGGTTTACCATGAGAGCAATCCGTAGGATTGACTCACCTAGGTCTGTACGTTGGTCTGTGTGTGTGTGTGTGTGTGTGTTGGGTGCTTGTTGCTGCGTGTGCATGGCGCTGCAGGTGGTCCAGCGACTACAGTCACCTTGGTTGGGGACTCAGCGGGGGTACCCCCCCTGGCCTTGCGCAGCCACAAGGCGGAGAGCGTAGCCTCAGTCAACTCTCAGTGCAGCTTCAGCAGTACCATCGTCCACGTGGGAGACAAGAAGCCCCCCGAGTCAGGTGGGCTAGACAACATGGCGGCCACGCTTGTCTTCTTGCCTGGACTCCTATTAAACTAGTGTTCTGTCACTGGAGTCTGTCAACTATCTGCCACCAGTGTCTGTCCGTGGAATCTCTCGCAGTTACTTGATAGTAACTCGTAGTTGCTTGTCGTTGCTCTGTCTTGTCTTTTTGTGGTAATTGTTTTCCATCTATCTCTCGCTTCATTGCTTGTTTTTAGCTCTTTTGTGTCTCTTCTGTCTCCTTCTGTCTCTCAAGCCACAGAGTCCAGCCTGTGTTTCTGAAACTGTCTCTTAACGTCTCCTCATTCTCTCTCTGTCTCCTGCACAGACGTTGTCATGGAAGGTGCTCCTCCCACTCCTACGCCAGCCACTCCCACGACCAAGTCTCCTCCCACCGCCATCATCGCCCCTCCCCCGCCCAAAACGACCTCTCCACCCAGCCGGAGAGGAGTTGGCCTGACCAAGGAGCTGCTCTCTGCCCACACGCAGCAGGAGGAGCAGGCCTTCCTCTGTCGCTTCAGTGACCTGAGCCAGCTGAGGGTGTTCGAGCCAGCCTCGGCCCTGCGCTGCCCGCTCCCCACCGGCAACACCCGCGCCAGAGGTAAAAATGCATTTTGTCAACAACACTCTTTTCAACAACTAGGTTTTTTAACTCGGGCCACCTATCCAACTGCACTGAACTCCATACTATACTGTTCCTGTTCCTTTATAACTTATGCATCTTTCTCTCTCTCTCAGGAGTGCATTGTTCTCCTGACTACCCTGCAGCTGGAGGAAGCAGTGGCCGCCGTGGAGCCAAGAGGCTGAAGCAGCAGGAGTCCTCAGAACAGAGGGGCCCTCTGGCTCTGGGCCTGACCGGACTCCTCAGGGGCCCCAACGTCGGCCCCAGGAACTCCACCTACACCCTCCCAATGATGCCCCTGGGGCCTCCCACCACCACCTCCTCCTCCTGGCCCGCCTCCGTGGGATCCCAGGCCAGCCTGCCTTCCGTGCCCTACCTCCCGGGCACGCTTCCCCTCTACCCCATCTACCCTCCTCTCTCCCAGCCCATGCAGAACCAGATGGTACCTCCTATGATGACCCTGGTGCTGCCCAACTACATGTTCCCACAGCTCAACCCCAACATGCCCCAGATGGCCACAGCCATGAACACGATGGGATGCCCCATGCCCCAGCCGGGAGCCAGCATGGTTACCCCCGGCCCACAGCAATTCTTCAACCCCAGCGCGGGTTTCCCCTTCCCCGGTACCAACGCCACGCCATGCCCCATGCCTACGATGCCCTCAATGCTCTCACTCATGCAAACCGCTGTGCCCATCCAGGCCCAACGGCCAGTCTCTAGCCCCAGCACCCCCCAGTCATGTAGTCAAGTACCGGCCGACCGTGAGGGTGCAGAGTCGCCCCTCTTCCACTCTCGCTGCTCCTCCCCGCTCAACCTGCTGCAGCTGGTGGAGGAGTCGCCCAGCAACCGGTTGGAGGTCGCCACGGCGCTGGCTGCTGCCGCGCAACAGGCCACGCCTCCCGCACAAGGGACTCGGGGGAGATCGGCAGATAACTCCAAGGAGAACGTGAGTTGAAAAGATGTCTCTAAATGTACATTGTGTTCATTATAGTTTGAACTCGATACGTTTTGCTAAGGTGTTACATTTTACATTTACATCATTTAGCAGACGCTCTTATCCAGAGCGACTTACAAATTGGATTACTTAAGACTAATCTCTCTCTCCTTCCTCTCTTCAGGCCAATTCCAACCAGGATGCTGAGTCCACCTCCAGTGGCCTACTGGACCTGCTCCTGCAGGAGGACTCCCGCTCACGCACCGGCTCAGCTGCCTCAGGCTCCGGGTCCTCTGGCTCTGGGTTAGGGTCTTCTGGATCCGGATCTGGGTCCTTGGGCACTGGGTCCAACGGCTGCAGCTCCTCAGGCAGTGGAACTAGTGAGTATCCCCTCAATACAGCCTGACATGGTAGATAGAGTAGAACACGGTGACATTCAAATGGCGTTCTAATATCACCTAGAACCTTTTGAAATGTCAAATCTTCTAGCTGTCACTCAAACATAAAGTGTTCACACTGACAACTCCAGCTGGTTAAGATCTTGACCCCTAACAACCTCTTCCAATCGTCTCCCCCCCCCCCAGGTCGCAGTCGGAGTAGCCACACCAGCAAGTACTTCGGCAGCATCGACTCGTCAGAGAACGAGCACTCCCGCAGGCAGCCAGCAGGTGGCAGCAGAACAGGGGGAGACGGAGAAGAGCAGTTCATCAGGTGTGTCCTGCAGGACCCCATCTGGCTCCTCATGGCCAACACTGACCGCAAGGTGATGATGACCTACCAGCTGCCCACCAAGGACAGGGAGACGGTTCTGCGGCAGGACCGCGAGGCCCTGAGGGCCATGCACAAACACCAGCCCCGCTTCAGTGAGGACCAGAAGAGAGAACTGAGCCAGGTCCACCCCTGGATATGCACCGGTCGCCTTCCCCGCGCCATCAACATCTCGGTATGCACCCCCCCACAACAACCATGTCCCCTCAAACGTAACTTTTTATTTGGTTTGTTTTATGTGATCATTTTAACATAGACCTACAGCCATATGACCTGTTTCATCCATAAGTGATCATACTGGAAATGTTTTGGCCGTCAGCTAACCCTCCTCTACACCTCTCTCTCTCTCTCAGGCATGTGTGGGGTGCAAGTCTCCCCCCGCCATCGCAGCCGCCGCCCCGTTTGACATGGAGATCCGCGACATGGAGCAGTGCACCGCTACTCAGGAGAAGGCCCCCTTACCAGAGACCGCCATGGACCAGGGAGGAGAGGCTCACAGAGAGGAGCGGGAGGGGCATGCGGCGCACTCCGAAACGCAAGGCAACGTCCAGGAAATGACAACAGAGGAGCAGGAAGTGACCTCGCCAACGGAGGAGGAGAAAGCGAGGGCTGGCGAAACCGACATGACCCACTGAAGGGTTGAGAATAGCTCAAGAACACAAATTTGTTGTGACTTTTCCTTCCAACTGACAGACGCCACGCTAAGAGATGCAAATTCCAGGCCCAAATGTCCAACGCTAATCCGAGAGACTCAAGACTTTTGTTCACAGGCGGTTGCGAGTAATCAAAGTGCATTCTTTTCATATTATCTGGGACTACTGCCATGTCAGTGTCCCTATTGGCTGGTGGTCAGATCATTTGGGACTCTGGGTCCAATCAGTCACTGCACTTTGTGGATCCCATCACCAGTGTGACTGTGGTTGTGACAGAGGCCGTCATCATGACAGAAAGCCTTGGAAGCACGGGGGACACAGCACACCGTTTGAATCAGCGTACCGTTGTATTGTACACACCGATATATATTTTTCCTTGTGTATTTATTGAACATGTTAATTTAATAAGAAACGCTAAAGTTGAAAGTGGAGAGGTATGAATGTGTTACTAAATGGATTTTATTTCACACGAAGTCCACTCCCGTTTTGGGATAGAATGGTTTCTCCTGTACAGTTCTAATTCCTGTTGGGAGGATTCATTTCACAGAGAGAGGGAGGGAGTTTAGCGGCTAGACCCCTTGGTTATTTTTCTCTGTTGGAAGGTTTTCGCTGATAACCTGGGATTGTTGTAAATTGATTTGTTTTCTGCATAATTTTTTCCAAACAAACTTTTGGAAATTGTTATTTTTTCAGGTTTACTTTATTTTGTAAGCAGTATGTATATTTTTATATTTTATATCACTGTCAATTCTGTTCCGAGAAGAAATTGAAATTGTCTGTGTTTGTGACGTGTTTGGTCAAAAAACAAAACATTTAGAAAATCAAAGTACCCTCTGATTTCAAGGGAGTAGATATGGGTGTTTCCGTGGTAACACAATCCAATGCGGTGTCACTCTGGACAACAGAGTGACAGTTGAACATCTGGGACCCCTGTCGCCATTCCTGATTGGCTGGGCATTATGGTCACCCTGCAGTGAAACGGTCCATGAAACTTTTGCTGCAAACCTTTCCCTCTGAAAACAGTCCAGGATACTGAACAAGGTAAAAGCTTCCATAACAACAAAGAGAACAGACTTTTGATTGGAGGCATCTATCACAAGGATTCGGAATACTGAAAACCAGATTGGCTGGTTATGGACGGTACACGCCGATGGCAAAGGCTCTGATTGGTTTGAAAGGAGTTTGAACAACACTTCAGAACATTGTTCAGCTCTGAGAGTTTTTAGAGAATATATTTGTTTGACTGTCTCTCCTCTCCTCACTGTACTAGTGATGTGATATTCAGCTTAATTTCCTAATTATTATTTTGTGAATTTGTATAAAAAAAAGTTAATAAATGCAATATCCAATGTTTCATGACTTGTCTTCTGTACTGCACCTGACTCAGGGAATGTAGCCAGTTAACCCAAACTGTATGTACAGTTCCTTTAGATAAGGTATGATAAACCCACAGTTTCAACATCTTTCCTTTAGGTAAATTTTTAGTCATTTAGCAGACGCTCTTATCCAGAGCGACTTACAGTTAGTGAGTGCATACATTTTTTTCATACTGGCCCTCCCCGTGGGAAACGAACCCACAACCCTGGCGTTGCAAGCGCCATGCTCTACCAGCTGAGCTACAGGGGACAGGTAAGGTATGATGAAACCACAGTTTCAACATCTCGGGCAGCAACGAGCTAGTACAATACATCATAGTATTTGTATCCACGTGTTTGGAGGATATATTGGCACGGGTGTTGTTAGGCCTGAGACCAAGTCGAGTGCCGGCAAACCGTGCCAACATATCCTCCAAACACCAGCTCCGAGGGCATTATCGCTTTTATACAACGGGTTACCGACATATTAAAATAATGATTGACATATTGTAATGATGTCATGTCATAGTATCGTGGGGACCAGGTTAGAGTTACTAGATAAGTGGCTTGGTGCCACGGAGTCTACATTCTGTTATGTCAAAGGAGATTACTGATGTTTATGATGGCATGATTGATGGACGGGGTATACTGACTTGGGGTAAAGAGTGATAACATAAAATAATTGGAGTGCCCATGGAGGTTTACCAGATGTTCGTGGAGAGACTTGTAACAGAGTGTATATATAGAGAGAGTGGATCTTTGTTCTGGAGTTAGGGAGATGGTAGAGGCGAAGCTCTGTCCTTCTGTTATAACTAACCATGTTACCATATTAAATATCTAATATGATATAATATCCCCATCAAAAGGGTCTAAGTATATTCTTATATTCTTATAATATAATTCTTATCTTATAATCTTATATCCTTGATTACTTGATATCCTAGAAACTCATAACACACATTTTCATTAAAAACATTATTTTTATAAACTTATTCATACTATTTCC
The DNA here is from genome assembly GCF_964263955.1 of Coregonus lavaretus. Classification (NCBI taxonomy): domain Eukaryota; kingdom Metazoa; phylum Chordata; class Actinopteri; order Salmoniformes; family Salmonidae; genus Coregonus; species Coregonus lavaretus. The sequence continues at coordinate 32,078 of NW_028157212.1, read as the reverse complement.
TCCTTCCACAAGATATACAGTGCATTCGGAAAGTATTCAGACCCCTTGACTTTTTCCACATTTTGTTACATTACAGCCTTATTCTAAAATTGATTAAATGTACCCCCCCCTCATCAATCTACACACAATACCCCACAATGACAATACAAAAACAGGTTTTTAGACATTTTTGAAAAAATGTATTAATAAATGAAATATCACATTTACATAAGTATTCAGACCCTTTACTTAACCTTTAATACCACCTTTGGTAGCAATTACAACCTCAAGTCTTATTGGGTATGATGCTACAAGCTTGGCACACCTGTATTTGGGGAGCTTCTCCCATTCTTCTCTGCAGAACCTCTCAAGCTCTGTCAGGATGGATGGGGAACGTCGCTGCACAGATTTTTCAGGTTTCTCCAGAGATGTTAGATCGGGTTTTCATCAAGGATCTATTTGTACTTTGCTCCATTCATCCTTCCCTCGATCCTGACTAGTCTCCCAGTCCCTGCCGCTGAAAAATATCCCCACAATATGATCATGCCACCACCGTGCTTCACCGTAGGGATGGTGCCAGGTTTCCTCCAGACATGACCCTTGGCATTCAGGCCAAAGAGTTCAATCTTGGTTTCATCAGACCAGAGAATCTTGTTTCTCATGGTCTGAGAGTCCTTTAGGTGCCTTTTGGCAAACTCCAAGCGGGCTGTCATGTGCCTTTTACTGAGGAGTGACTTCCATCTGGCCACTCTACCATAAAGGCCTGATTGGTGGAGTGCTGCAGAGATGGTTGTCCTTCTGGAAGTTTTCCCATCTCCACAGAGGAACTCTAGAGCTCTGTCAGAGTGACCATCGGGTTCTTGGTCACCCTCCTGACCAAGGCCCTTCTCCCCCGATTGCTCAGTTTGGCCGGGCGGCCAGCTCTAGGAAGAGTCTTGGTGGTTCCAAACTTGGTGGTTCCAAAACTTCCTGTTTTCTTGGGGACCTTCAATGCTGCAGAAATGTTTTGGTACCCTTCCCCAGATCTGTGCCTCGACACAATCCTGTCTCGGAGCTCTACGGACAATTCCTTCGAACTTATGGCTTGGTTTTAGCTCTGACATGCAGTGTCAACTGTGGGACCTTATTTAAACAACTTTGTGCCTTTACAAATCATGTCCAATCAAATGAATTTACCACAGGTGGACTCCAATCAAGTTGTAGACACATCTCAAGGATGATCAATGGAAACAGGATGCACCTGAGCTCGATTTCGAGTCTCATAGCAAAGGGTCTGAATACCTGTGTAAATAAGCTATTTTAATGCAAAAAAATGATAAAAACCTGTTTTCGCTTTATGGGGTATTGTTTGTAGATTGATGAGGGGGAAAAAACGATTTAATACATTTTAGATTAAGGCTGTAACTTAACAAAATGTGGAAAAGGGGAAGGGGTCTGAATACTTTCCAAATGCACTGTAGACCCGACACAAATATAGGGTTGCTACCCAAGCCGGGCTGGTCGTTCGTTCTATCGGTTCGGTTGCCAGAGACGCAACCCAGTCGTTCAGTCTTTCTGTTCTGTATCTATGGATGCAGCACAGTTGTTCATTCTAAATGTTCCATTGCCATACTGGCTGGCAACATTCTTATCCCTTGCTTGCTAGCTAGCCAACTAAGGCTAACTTAAAGTCACGTCAAAAAGTGCAGCCAGAATAACAGCAAAGTAGCTGCATTTGCGTTTGTTTAAGCTGTTTTCTAGTGACATTTACACTGGCTTGCAAAAGTATTCACCCCCCTTGGCATTTTTCCTATTTTGTTGCCTTACAACCTGGAATTAAAATTGTTTTTTTTGTGGTTTGTATCATTTGATTTACACAACATGCCTAGCACTTTGAAGATGCAAAATATTTTTGTGTGTGAAACAAACAAAAAAACAGAAAACTTGAGCGTGCATAACTATTCACCCCCCCAAAGTCAATACTTTGTAGAGCCACCTTTTGCAGCAATTACAGCTGCAAGTCTCTTGGGGTATGTCTCTATAAGCTTGGAACATCTAGCCACTGGGATTTTTGCCCATTCTTCAAGGCAAAACTGCTCCAGCTCCTTCAAGTTGGATGGGTTCCGCTGGTGTACAGCAATCTTTAAGTCATACCACAGATTCTCAATTGGATTGAGGTCTGGGCTTTGACCAGAACATTCCAAGACATTTAAATGTTTCCCCTTAAACCACTCGAGTGTTGCTTTAGCAGTATGCTTAGGGTGAACCTCCGTCCCAGTCTCAAATCTCCGGAAGACTGAAACAGGTTTCCCTCAAGAATTTCCCTGTACTTAGCGCCATCCATCATTCCTTCAATTCTGACCAGTTTCCCAATCCCTGCCGATGAAAAACATGATGGTGTTCTCGGGGTGATGAGAGGTGTTGGGTTTGCGCCAGACATAGCATTTTCCTTGATGGCCAAAAAGCTCAATTTTAGTCTCATCGGACCAGAGTACCTTCTTCCATATGTTTGGGGAGTCTCCCACATGCCTTTTGGTGAACACCAAACATGTTTGCTTATTTTTTTATTTAAGCAATGGCTTTTTTCTGGCCACTCTTCCGTAAAGCCAAGCTCTGTGGAGTGTACGGCTTAAAGTGGTCCTATGGACAGATACTCCAATCTCTGCTGTGGATCTTTGCATCTCCTTCAGGGTTATCTTTGGTCTCTTTGTTGGCTCTCTGATTAATGCCCTCCTTGCCTGGTCCGGGAGTTTTGGTGGGCGACCCTCTCTTGGCAGGTTTGTTGTGGTGTCATATTCTTTCCATTTTTTAATAATAGATTTAATGGTGCTCCGTGGGATTTTCAAAGTTTCTGATATTTTTTTTATAACCCAACCCTGATCTGTACTTCTCTACAACTTTGTCCCTGACCTGTTTGGAGAGCTCCTTGGTCTTCATGGTGCCGCTTGCTTGGTGGTGCCCCTTGCTTAGTGGTGTTGCAGACTCTGGGGCCTTTCAGAACAGGTGTATAAATACTGAGATCATGTGACACTTATATTGCACACAGGTGGACTTTATTTAACTAATTTTGTGACTTCTGAAGGTAATTGGTTGCACCAGATCTTATTTAGGGGCTTCATAGCAAAGGGGGTGAATACATATGCACGCACCACTTTTCCGTTATTTATTTTTTCGAATTTTCTGAAACAAGTAATTTTTTTCATTTCACTTCACCAATTTGGACTATTTTGTGTATGTCCATTACATGAAATCCAAATAAAAATCCATTTAAATTACAGGTTGTAATGCAACAAAATAGGAAAAACACCAAGAGGGATGAATACTTTTGAAAGGCACTGTATTTGGATACATCCATAACAATGAGCTTGATTTCGCTTGGCATAGAAAATGTGCTCACTTGTCAGGACACTGTTGTTCAGAGGAGCTAGCCAACAACACAGCTAACACAATCACTTCAAGCTGAAGCTGGAAAGACTGCAAACTAACTACCTTTTTTCAATTGACATTTCTTTGTATATATCCATAAAAAGTATGCCAGCTCATTCATGATTTCGACTGGCTGAGAAACGCTGCCTGCCTGTCTGTCTCCTCCCGACTCCCGACACGTTCATTACTATGGGACAGCTGGAGATCGAATTTGAATATTGAAACAATGTTGCAAATGTCAGAGAGACAGACAGCAAGGTTTATACAAATCTCTGCTGTTGAAAGCTAAATGTTAGTCTAAAAGAAATGTGAGCTAATGTCTAGATGCTTTTTATAGTGGAGATCAAGTTTATAAATTGCCTGGCTGGGCTGAGTAAAAAGGCATTTTAACGTCATAGCCAGGGGTAACTTGTGGAGTAGACACCGTCTGGAATGCGGTTGTAACCAACCAGCATTCAGGATTAGACCCACCTGTTTTATAAAGATATTTAGAAGTGAATACTGTGTTGTTAATCAACAATGGTTGATAGGAATTTTTGTGACAAGATGTCAAACATCAGACAAAGAGCTTGATACAGACTATAGCCTACAGCAGTTATCAATATGTTTTTAATTTGCAGTTATCAAAATACCGTTAGTTATCAAGCATACAGGACAGTGAACAATACACCCTACTTGTCTAATTTTGTGAGTTATGACAAATGTTGGTATTGTATAAATATTGAAATTGAGCATGAATCAATAAATCATCAGAATGTATTCCTTAATTAATTTATATTATTAGTTTACATCTAACTGCTAGTGCCGAAATGATTGTTTTAAATGTTTGTGTTTGTTGTATCTATGTACTGTATTTACCGTGTCTCAAATGTGCCCAAAATGTGCTATGTCAGATGTATGAAATGCATAGTGTGATTTTAAATGTCACTGTACAGTATTCTGTATTCAACCAAATTAGATTGGCTTACAACAGCCATGTCCTCAATGCGTGGGTGTAAGTTTGGTTGTTTGAGAGTGAGAGACATAGAAAGAGAAATAGAGATAAAGTGGTAACTATATGTCCTGTACAGTAATATACAGTACCAGTCAAAAGTTTGGACCCACCTACTCATTCCAGGGTTTTTCTTTATTTTTACTATTTTCTACATTGTATAATAATAGTGAAGACATCACAACTATGAAATAACACATATGGAATCATGTAGTAACCCAAAAAGTCTTAAACAATTCAAAATATATTTTATATTTGAGATTCTTCAAATAGCCACCCTTTTGCCTTGATGACAGCTTTGCACACTCTATATTTACTGTGTGCTATTGTGATTACTGTGAAAAGACATGATGCCTGTGAGCGTATTTCTCCACACATTCACATTTGACCTGAAGATGGAGTGAGGAGTTGAGCTGACTGAAGAGAGTCTGTCCAGAGACTGAATAAGATGACTTGGTGGGGGCGGCTGTTTATATACTGAACCACACAGCCTCTTCATATTCTACATTCAATGTGGTTTCTGCCCAGTGGCCACCACAGCTTTAAAAAGACCAAGGAATGCCTGCCTTGTGTTCTACTCTTATTGCCACGAACACACAAACACTCACAGGCACGCACAAACACACACCAGTGGAGGCTGGTGAGGGGGAGGACGTCTCATAATAATGTCTGGAACGGAGTGAAACGAAATGGCATCAAACACCTGGAAACCATGGAAACCATGTCTTTGATGTTTTTTGATACCATTCCACTATTCCACTCCAGCCATTACCCCGAGGCGGTCCTCTCCATTTAAGGTGCCCACGCACGCACACACACACACACACACACACACACACACACACACACACGGATGTTGATATTAACTTACCCACAGACAGACTAACACAACTTCATTATGAACTCTCACACAAGGGTGGGACTAAAAATAAATAACAAATAAAAACAAAAAAAAAGATAACTAATGTAAAATGTACTGTGTCTGTAAAATGTATATAGTATGTATAAACTGGAAGTAGAAGCCTAAGTATTGTCGTCAATTAGTTTACTCCAATTAGGGGAGGGGTGGCAGGGTTAAGGGGGAAATAATAAAGAAGGAAAAAAATATATATATATGGGGGATTGGAAATGATGCAGACAATTTCATTGATAGAGCCCACAATCTATCTGCAATTTTAAAGCTGATCTACCCCCTTAAAAAAATAACTATAACACACTCCAAACACAATTATGATGGTAATGATGATGGCAATGATGATGGTAATGATGATGATGGTAATGATGATGATGGTAATGATTATGTTGATGATGATTATGATCACATAGCAGTGTGTTTCTCCCAATGGGACTTAATGACAGGCCTTCCCATTCCAAAGCCTGTTCAGAGTTTTAAATTCCTACACAAAGGGTGCTCATGTTGATACTATATATTTAGGCAATATCATATGCAGTCATTTCATCCCATTCAAATCTATTTCAAGACTATTTATTTTCACATCCACAGATCAAACCATTTGAGACAGAATCCAGTTTTAACTACCAGCCACATGAAATATAATGATTCTGTGCCCTATCTTTTTGACCAGAGTGCCCTCGGGTTACCAATGGAAACAGGTTTCCCACCCAGCATATCCCATAATAATCCTCAATGACATTGGCTCTCACTCTGTAGAAGGAAATGGTGTGCGTGGTTCAAGCAGGCTTGAGTTAGAGTTTGTTTTTCATGATTGTGTGCTGTGCCTGTAGGAGTAGTGAAGCAGTCATTCATTATATACATCTACAGTAACACTGGCACTTTGTCTGTGACACATATACACACACCTTATATCCAACATATTTCACTTCTGTAGCTACCTGTTTTCCAAGAATACGTAATATAAAACTCATAGGACTCCTCATTCAAACCAGAGTCAACAAAAGTTAATTTGACGTCGTTTAGATATTTGTTTACTTGTCACATGACACCACAGACACACCACGAAATAAAACGCGGAATCCCCATCTGGGACACGTTAAACTCTCCTTCTTTTGCCCCTCTTTCGTTTCCTCACTTCCTCCCCCCCTCGTACCCCTGCCTCCTATATCCCTCTGTATCTCTCTCTCTCTCTCTCTCTCTCTCTCTCTCTCTCTCTCTCTCTCTCTCTCTATCCCTCTCTCTCTCTCTCTCTCTCTCTCTCTCTCTCTCTCTCTCTCCTCTCTCTCAACCCTCCTCACTTCCTCCCCTCCTCGTACCCCTGCCTCCTATATCCCTCTCTCTCTCCTCTCTCTCAATCCTCCTCACTTCCTCCCCTCCTCGTACCCCTGCCTCCTATATCCCTCTCTCTCTCCTCTCTCTCAATCCTCCTCACTTCCTCCCCTCCTCGTACCCCTGCCTCCTATATCTCTCTCTCTCTCTCTCTCTCTCTCTCTCTCTCTCTCTCTCTCTCTCTCTCTCCTCTCTCTCAACCCTCCTCACTTCCTCCCCTCCTCGTACCCCTGCCTCCTATATCCCTCTCTCTCTCTCTCTCTCTCTCTCTCTCTCTCTCTCCTCTCTCTCAATCCTCCTCACTTCCTCCCTCCTCGTACCCCTGCATTCCATATCCCTCTCTCTCTCCTCTCTCTCAATCCTCCTCACTTCCTCCCCTCCTCGTACCCCTGCCTCCTATATCCCTCTCTCTCTCCTCTCTCTCAATCCTCCTCACTTTCTCCACGCCTCTACTCTGCCTCTTCCTCCCTCCTTTCTGTCTTCCTCTACTCGCCCTCTCTCTGGTCTGTTCCCTCTCTTGGTTTGGGTGGGCATCAGAGCAGGATGCAGGGCAGGGTGTGTGGTGTGTGGAGTGTGTGTGTCCTGCTGTCGCTGACACTGGGATGGATCCAGGCTCAAAGCCAGACTACCAACTTTACCAGGTGAGTCAGAAAAGGAGTGTGCGCTCACTTGAGGGTGCATTTGTGTGTTTAAACAATGTGTGTGTGATAGTGTCAACGTGTCTTTGGTCAGTGTGTACCCAGTGTGCATGTGTGTGCATATGAAAACGTGTATATGTGAAGGAAGTTTTTCTATCAATCAACCAGTTTATTTGCCTGTTTGTCTTTAAGCTACTGCTTTTTGCATCTGTTCCTGTCTCTCTGCACTCTCTCTGCACTGTTTTCATCTGTTCCTGTCTCTCTGCACTCTCTCTGCACTGTTTTAATCTGTTCCTGTCTCTCTGCACTCTCTCTGCACTGTTTTAATCTGTTCCTGTCTCTCTGCACTCTCTATGCACTGTTTTCATCTGTTCCTGTCTCTCTGCACTCTCTATGCACTGTTTTCATCTGTTCCTGTCTCTCTGCACTCTCTATGCACTGTTTTCATCTGTTCCTGTCTCTCTGCACTCTCTCTGCACTGTTTTCATCTGTTCCTGTCTCTCTGCACTCTCTATGCACTGTTTTCATCTGTTCCTGTCTCTCTGCACTCTCTCTGCACTGTTTTCATCTGTTCCTGTCTCTCTGCACTCTCTCTGCACTGTTTTCATCTGTTCCTGTCTCTCTGCACTCTCTCTGCACTGTTTTAATCTGTTCCTGTCTCTCTGCACTCTCTCTGCACTGTTTTCATCTGTTCCTGTCTCTCTGTACTCTCTATGCACTGTTTTAATCTGTTCCTGTCTCTCTGCACTCTCTCTGCACTGTTTTCTTCCTAAAACTCAATTATTTCCCCTAGTGTAGTTAGAAATAGCATGCAGGCGGTTAGGCGGAGCCACAGGAGGAGATGATGTGGTTAGTATAGAGACTAGCTAACCCTGCTGTGTGTCTGTGGAGACTAGCTAACCCTGCTGTGTGTCTGTGGCACCATATTTCCTAGTGCACCACTTTTGATCAGATCCCTTTCAGACACAGCCTCGACGGTCCAAGATGGAACGGTGGGATTTTGATCTTTAATATCAGAATGAGATACAATGCAGTGGAACGTTAGCGCAGGTTTGACAAGCAGATACTTGTGGACTGTTTTATTTAGCTTGGCCAGTGGGTTAGAAGGGAGGGCCAAGACTACTTGAGATGTTTAAGACATTTGGACCATGCAGTGTGGCTTTTCAGTACCACTCTGAACACAAAGCAACCCCTGTCAGGACCTGTGTGTGGAAGTGGAACATGGTTGGAGAAGGGGGTGGGGTCAGGGATGGAAAGGTTCTACCAGAGGACAGAACTATGAATTGAGCTATGGGTGTTGACTGGGAGATAGTGTTGTATATCCAGTACTGTATGTTGGAACCTTTTACAACAGTTCGGGACCGTTAAAGTTGTTTGAATTAAATATTTATGTCGACCCAGAAACTGAATTAATAAGCCTGAGGGCTTGCTGTAAAATGTATCAGTGTGTGTGTGTGTGTGTGTGTGTGTGTGTGTGTGTGTGTGTGTGCGAGCGTGTCTGAGTGTGCATGTGTATGCGTGTCTGTTTCCTAAAACATATTATATAACAGGCTATGTGTAGTGCCCACTGTTTTCAGTTTTTCAAAGTGCCAATGTCTGCCTTCGCCCCCATGCCAAAGTAAAGTGTGCATTGTGTCTGGTGACAATTTTCTAGTGTGGCACCGTTTTAACCTGTACCTGTCCCAGGCTGTAGTCCCCACCTGCTTTAAGAAGACCACCATCGTCCCAGTGCCCAAGAAAAACAAGGTGACATGCCCAAATGACTATCGCCCCGTCGCGCTCACCTCGGTCGTCATGAAGTGCTTGGAGAGGCTGGTCGTGACCCACATCAAGGGCAGCATACCAGGCAAAACGTCCGGTCACACTTTTAACATCACGTTTATTCTTATACCTGTGTAGTAACACTGTAATCACTTTGGTAACAAAAGTGTTGTTACACATAATTATATACGCATGCCAGGCACACTGGACCCACTCCAATCTGCCTACCACTCCAACCACTCCACGAAAGATGCCATTTCCATCCCTATTCATACAGCTGTAACACATATGGATAAGAGGAAGACCTATGTGAGAATGCTGTTCATTGACTACAGTTCAGCATTCAACACCATTTGTCCCTCCCAGCTCGACAACAAGCTCAGAGCCCTGGGTCTGGACACCACCCTGGATCCTGGACTTCATGACGGTCAGACCACAGGCTGTGAGGATTGGCAACAACACCTCCTCCACACTGACTCTTAACACAGGGGCCCCTCAGGGGTGTGTCCTCAGTCCTCTGCTATACTCCCTGTTCACCCACCACTGCGTGGCTTTGCACGACACCAACTCCATCATCAAGTTTGCTGAGGACACCACGGTTGTAGGCCTGGTAACCAACAACGACGAGTCAGCCTATAGGGAGGAGGTAAGTGAACTGGCATTGTGGTGTCATGACAACAAACTCTCCCTCAACAACAGCAAAACAAAGGAGTTGATTGCTGACTTCAGGAACCAGAGGAGGGAACATGCCCCGATCCACATCAATGGGACTGCAGTAGAGAGAGTCACGAGTTTTAAGTTCCTCTCAGTCCACAGCACCTATGACTTGACATGGACCAACAACACCACCAGGGTGCAACAGTGTCTCTACTTCCTAGGCCTTTCCTGCAGTTGAATGACCAAAGCGCCCTCATGGGTGGAATGTTATTAATATTTTTCATAATTTCATAATGAATGCGCTTTATTTATAATATATTTTTAAAAAAACTGGCGTTTCTATGTCAAACGGTTTTGTTATATTTCAGTCTTCTTTGATGTACAGCTGAAGTCGGAAGTTTAAATAATAATAATAATATGCCATTTAGCAGACGCTTTTATCCAAAGCGACTTACAGTCATGCGTGCATACATTTTTTGTGTATGGGTGGTCCTGGGGATCGAACCCACTACCTTGGCGTTACAAGCGCCGTGCTCTACCAGCTGAGCTACAGAGGACCACCTTTTACATACACTTAGGTTGGAGTCATTAAAACTTGTTTTTCAACCACTCCACAAATTTCTTGTTAACAAACTATAGTTTTGGCAAGTCGGTTAGGACATCTACTATTTTTCCATCAATTGTTTACAGACAGATTATTTCACTTATAATTCACTGTATCACAATTCCAGTGGGTCAGAAGTTTACATGACTGTGCCTTTAAACAGCTTGGAAAATTCCAAGAAAATGATGTCATGGCTTTAGAAGCTTCTGATAGGCTAATTTATATAATTTGAGTCAATTGGAGGTGTACCTGTGGATGTATTTCAAGGACTACCTTCAAACTCAGTGCCTCTTTGCTTGACATCATGGGAAAATGAAAAGAAATCAGCCAAAACCTCAGAAAAAAAATTGTAGACCTCCACAAGTCTGGTTCATCCTTGGGAGCAATTTCCAAACACCTGAAGGTACCACGTTCATCTGTACAAACAATAGTATGCAAGTATAAACACCATGGGACCACGCAGCCGTCATACTGCTCAGGAAGGAGACGCGTTCTGTCTCCTAGAGATGAACGTACTTTGGTGCGAAAAGTGCAAATCAATCCCAGAACAACAGCAAAGGACCTTGTGAAGATGCTGGAGGAAACAGGTACAAAAGTATCTATATCCACAGTAAAACGAGTCCTATATCGACATAACCTGAAAAGTCACTGCTCCAAAACTGCCATAAAGAAGCCCCTGCACATGGGGACAAAGATCATACTTTTTGGAGAAATGTCCTCTGGTCTGATGAAACCAAAATAGAACTGTTTGGCCATAATGACCATCGTTATGTTTGGAGGAAAAAGGGGGTTGGCTTGCAAGCCGAAGAACACCATCCCAACCGTGAAGCACGGGGGTGGCAGCATCATGCTGTGGGGGTGCTTTGCTGCAGGAGGGACTGGTGCACTTATCAAAATAGATGGCATCATGAGGAAGGAAAATTATGTGGATATATTGAAGCAACATCTCAAGACATCAATCAGGAAGTTAAAGCTTGGTCGCAAATGGGTCTTCCAAAAGAACAATGACCCAAAGCATACTTCCAAAGTTGTGGCAAAATGGCTTAAGGACAACAAAGTCAAGGTATTTGAGTGGCCATCACAAAGCCCTGACCTCCATCCTATAGAAAATGTGTGGGCAGAACTGAAAAAGTGTGGGCGAGCAAGGAGGCCTACAAACCTGACTCAGTTACACCAGCTCTGTCAGGAGGAATGGGCCAAAATTCACCCAACTTATTGTGGGAAGCTTGTGGAAGGCTACCCGAAACGTTTCACCCAAGTTAAACAATTTAAAGGCAATGCTACCAAATACTAATTGAGTGTACATAAACTTCTGATCCACTGGGAATGTGCTGAAAGAAATAAAAGCTGAAATAAATCATTCTCTCTACTATTATTCTGACATTTCACATTCTTAAAATAAAGTGGTGATCCTAACTGACCTACGACAGGGAATTTTTACGAGGATTAAACGTCAAGAATTGTGAAAAAACTGAGTTTAAATGTATTTGGCTAAGTTGGATGTAAACCTCCGACTTCAACTGTATATAAAGTGTAATTTGGGATGCAAACTCAAAATGGAATACATTTCCACTCTGTATCTGACATGTTACCGGTGTCTTCTTTTTTTAAGCCCATAACCATGTGTGTGAGGTATATACTTTTATTTCAAAGTAGATTTGCTTGAGACTACCAAGAATCCCTCTGTGTGACCCTGATTTATCCCACCGCAGTAAAAGACTACCAAGAATCCCTCTGTGTGACCCTGATTTATCCCACCGCAGTAAAAGGTTAAGGCGGCTGAAGAAATTCGGCAAATTCGGTCCTCTCCAAATACTACCGTTGCACCAAGAGCTACCGGTTGCATCACGGTACGGGAATTGCTCCATCCATCACTGGGACGTGCTCCAACCCCATCCAGGACATCTACACGAAACAGCAGCATCATTAAGGACCCCACATACCCCAGCCACGAGCTGTTCTCTCCCTTACCGTCGGGCAGACGGTATCGTAACATGAGGTCTGATATCAACAGGCTCAGAGACAGTTTCTGTCTACAAGCCATCAGACTGCTGAACACTTGAGCTGGACTGACCACCTGCAATGACTCTCTGAACCTTAGCACACATGCACTCACTCACTCACACACCCACACAGACACACACACACAGACACACACACACACACATACAGTATACATTCATGCTCAACTGTATACATTCATGCTCAACTGTTTATTCTACTCTACTGAGCCATTTACTTTATGTTCGTATTCTTTATCTTTTATTATTTCTCATTGGTGTTGCATTGTCGAGAAGGAAGCTGCAAGTTAGCATTTAGTTGGACTATGTATAAATGTTTTACATTTTTTACATTTTAGTCATTTAGCAGACGCTCTTATCCAGAGCGACTTACAGGAGCAATTAGGGTTAAGTGCCTTGCTCAAGGGCACATTTACGTCATTTAGCAGACGCTCTTATCCAGAGCGACTCACCAATTGGTGCGTTCACCCTACGGAGGAATGGGCCAAAATACCAGGCGTATCCCGTACATCCCGTACATACAAATAATAAAACTTAAAACTTGAGTGCGCGTGTGTGTATGTATGCTTGACTATGCTACACTGTACATATGATCAGTGTTACTGCCCAGGGTTGGACCTACCTTTATAAAAACACACACTATGACAGTTCACTGGCCCTTCCCAGCTTCAGAGAACAGAGCGGGTCTGTGCGCCTGGGGTTTCGGTGTGTGTGTAGAGAGGGGTTCTGCCCCCAGAATGTTGATGGTTAAAGGAGTGCATTACATTAGTAGTAGAAGCAAGATTCCTGTGACTTCTGAAACTGAAAAAATTATAAAACATGCCATGGATTAGTTCATTTCTACTCACAAAAAAAAGAGACAGTATAATGCATCAATTTCTCTCTCTCTCTCCCTCTCTCTCTCTGTCTCCTCTCTGTCTCCTCCTGCCTCTCTCTCAGGCCTGTCTTCCACTGCGGAGGTCACCTGGTGACTGACTCAGGCTTCGTGGGCAGTGAGGGTTTCCCCAGCCACTACAAACCCAACCGCAAATGCACCTGGTACATCACTGTGAGTACCAAACAGAAGATATACCACAACACTGTATAACCACTAAACAAAATACTCAACCCTCCAGCTACAGTGGTGGAAAAAGTACCCAATTGTCATACTTGAGTAAAAGTAAATATACTTTAAAAGAAAATTAATCAAGAAAAAGTGAAAACCACCCAGTAAAATCCTACTTGAATAAAAGTCTAAAAGTATTTGGTTTGGAATATACTTAAGTATCAAAAGTAAATGTAAAAGCATAACATAATTTTAAATTCCTTACATTAAGCAAACCAGACGGCAAGATTTTCTTGTTTTTATTTTATTTACGGATAGCCAGGGGGCACGCTCCAACACTCAGACATAATTTACAAATGAAGCATGTGTGTTTAGTGAGTCCACCAGATCAGAGGCAGTAGGGATGACCAGGGATGTTCTTTTGATAAGTGCGTGAATTAGACCATTTTCCTGTCCTGCTAAGCATTCAAAATGTAACGAGTACTTTTGGGGTGCCAGGGAAAATTTATGGTCATTCACACTAGCCTCCAATAGGCTAACTACACACTTGACCCTCTAAGGCTTAACCTCTGACCTTTAACCCCTCTCATCTACATCCCATAATACCCAGGTCCCCGAGGGCCACGTGGTCATGCTCTCCTTCCGCATGTTTGACCTGGAGGCCGACCCCACCTGTCGCTATGACTACCTGGACGTGTACAACGGCCACTCGCACACGGTGCAGAAGCTGGGGAGGTTCTGTGGGACGTTCCGACCAGGGGCTCTCATCTCTACCTCCAACACCATGATGCTGGAGATGGTGTCCGATAGTAGCACCGGAGGACGGGGGTTCGTGGTTCACTACCAAGGAGGGAAACCACACATGGACGGTGAGGTTTGATTATTGATACTGTGGTTTCATGGACGGTGAGGATTTAAAAGAAAACATGAATCATCAGCGTACAATGACACCTTTGTTTTTAAGCCCTGGATTTCTAATCCCTTGATATTATTGTTGGATCTGATTTTAATAGCTAACATCTTGATGGCCATAATAAATAGATATGCCGATAGTGGACAACCTTGTTTTACTCCTCGTGACAGTTTCGGAGAAATAGCCATTATTTACTATTTTACACCTAGGGTTACTATACATGATTTTAACCCATTTTATAAGAGATTCTCCAAAATTGAAATGCTCCAGGCATTTATATATAAACTCCAGTCGTACTTTATCAAATGCCTTTTCAAAGTCTGCTATGAATAGCAGGCCTGGTTTCCCATATTTTTCATAGTGTTCTATTGTTTCCAGTACTTACCTTATATTATCTCCAATGTATCGTCCATGTTAAAAACCTGTCTGATTAGAATGAATAATGTCCGACAATACCTTTTTAATTCTATGCGCTATACATTTTGCTAGAAGTTTTGCATCACAACACTGAAGTGTAAGGGGCCCCCAATATTTTTATGGACTGGATCTTTATATTTCCCACTTGTATCCTGTTTCAGTAATAATGAAATCAGACCTTCTTCTTGAGTGTCTGATAATCTACCATTTACATAGGAGTGGTTAAAACATGCTAATAACGGTCCTCTGAGTATATCAAAAAAGGTTTGGTATACCTCGACTGGTATGCAATCCAACCCTGGAGTTTTCCCAGACTTAAAGTCTTTAATTGCATCCAGAAGTTCCTCCTCTGTAATTTCACCTTCACATGAGTCTTTCTGTATGGCTGTTGATTTTACATTATCAATAGAAAAAAATCCCTACAATTAGCTTTAGTTAGAGGAGATGGAGGCGACTGAAACGAATATATGCTTAAAGTACTTTGCTTAGTCCTTCAAAATATAATTTGGTGAATCATGGGTGACTCCATCATTTGTAACCAGTTTCAGTAAATTATTTTTGGTAGCATTTCTATGTTTAAAAGATTAAAACATAATTTGGTGCATTTTTCCCCATATTCCATTCAGTTTGCTTTATTTTTATAATATATTACACTTGATCTTTCTTGAATAAGGTTCTCCATTTATTTTTGTTTTTCCTCTAATTTATTCTGAGCCTCTATGTTACAGTTTTTATTGCTATCTATCTGTTCTGTTAGACCTTCTATTTCCTTTGTTAGTATGGACTCTTTTGACATAAATTGCTTTTGTTTTCGAGATGAGTACTGAATTGCGTGGCCTCTAAAGGCACATTTAAAAGTGTCCCATACAATAACGGGATTTGCTCTACCTATGTTATGTCGGAAAAAATCTGTTATAAATTCCTCTGTCTATTTAAACAAGTTATCATCCAATAGGCTTTGATTAAATTTCCAACATCCTCGCCCACGTGGAAATTCAGTAAGAGTAATGTATATGCCAATTATATGATGGTCCGACCGCACTCTGTCCCCTATCAACACTTTTTAAACTTTTGGTGCCAACGAGAATGACATAAGAAAGAAGTCAAGACGACTAGCTTGATTGAGTCTCCGCCATGTATATTTATTTATTTTATTATTATTATTATTTTTTTTTTTTTGTCATTTAGCAGACGCTCTTATTATATCTCACTAGGTCAGGATATTTAAGCCTCCATATATCTACTAATTCTAATGTATCCATGACATTCATGATTTCCTTAAGAGCATGAGGGTGATAGTTTATAGTGTGATTTCCTTTATGGTCCATTGAGCTACAGTGGGGGAAAAAAGTATTTAGTCAGCCACCAATTGTGCATGTTCTCCCACTTAAAAAGATGAGAGAGGCCTGTAATTTTCATCATAGGTACACGTCAACTATGACAAACAAAATGAGGAAAAAAATTCCAGAAAATCACATTGTAGGATTTTTAATGAATTGATTTGCAAATTATGGTGGAAAATAAGTATTTGGTCAATAACAAAAGTTTCTCAATACTTTGTTATATACTCTTTGTTGGCAATGACACAGGTCAAACGTTTTCTGTAAGTCTTCACAAGGTTTTTACACACTGTTGCTGGTATTTTGGCCCATTCCTCCATGCAGATCTCCTCTAGAGCAGTGATGTTTTGGGGCTATCGCTGGACAACACAGACTTTCAACTCCCTCCAAAGATTTTCTATGGGGTTGAGATCTGGAGACTGGCTAGGCCACTCCAGGACCTTGAAATGCTTCTTACGAAGCCACTCCTTTGTTGCCCGGGCGGTGTGTTTGGGATCATTGTCATGCTGAAAGACCCAGCCACGTTTCATCTTCAATGCCCTTGCTGATGGAAGGAGGTTTTCACTAAAAATCTCACGATACATGGCCCCATTAATTATTTCCTTTACACGGATCAGTCGTCCTGGTCCCTTTGCAGAAAAACTGCCCCAAAGCATGATGTTTCCACCCCCATGCTTCACAGTAGGCATGGTGTTCTTTGGATGCAACTCAGCATTCTTTGTCCTCCAAACACGACGAGTTGAGTATTTACCAAAAAGTTCTATTTTGGTTTCATCTGACCATATGACATTCTCCCAATCCTCTTCTGGATCATCCAAATGCACTCTAGCAAACTTCAGATGGGCCTGGACATGTACTGGCTTAAGCAGGGGGACACGTCTGGCACTGCAGGATTTGAGTCCCTGGCGGCGTAGTGTGTTACTTATGGTAGGCTTTGTTACTTTGGTCCCAGCTCTCTGCAGGTCATTCACTAGGTCCCCCTGTGTGGTTCTGGGATTTTTGCTCACTGTTCTTGTGATCATTTTGACCCCATGGGGTGAGATCTTGCGTGGAGCCCCAGATCGAGGGAGATTATCAGTGGTCTTGTATGTCTTCCATTTCCTAATAATTGCTCCCACAGTTGATTTATTCAAACCAAGCTGCTTACCTGTTGCAGATTCAGTCTTCCCAGCCTGGTGTAGGTCTACAATTTTGTTTCTGGTGTCCTTTGACAGCTCTTTGGTCTTGGCCATAGTGGAGTTTGGAGTGTGACTGTTTGAGGTTGTGGACAGGTGTCTTTTATACTGATAACAAGTTCAAACAGGTGCCATTAATACAGGTAACGAGTGGAGGACAGAGGAGCCTCTTAAAGAAGAAGTTACAGGTCTGTGAGAGCCAGAAATCTTGCTTGTTTGTAGGTGACCAAATACTTATTTTCCACCATAATTTGCAAATAAATTCATTAAAAATCCTACAGTGTGATTTTCTGGATTTTTTTTCCTCAATTTGTCTGTCATAGTTGACGTGTACCTATGATGAAAATTACAGGCCTCTCTCATCTTTTTAAGTGGGAGAACTTGCACAATTGGTGGCTGACTAAATACTTTTTTTCCCCACTGTATATAAAACACTATTATGATCTCCCACCATAATAATAGAGTCTTGTATTCGTTGCAGGGTTGATAATTTATTATATATTGTCAAAGAATTGTGGATCATCATTATTTGGTCCGTAAAGGTTAATGAGCCATACTGTATCTGTGTCAGTAGGTGCTGTAGGTGGGTGTGGTGTGGAATCAGGCGCAGGACGCAGAAGTTAAGTCCAACAAAGACTTTTAGTAGAGCACACAAAATACAATCCAAACAGCCCGGAGGCGAGAAAATGCGCACACAGGCGTAAACAAACGGGCGCACTAAACATGTGCGAAAATCCTCTCCTAAAAATACAAGGAGGCAAGCTACAAATAGCGCACCGAAACGGGTAGCGCACCAACACGACAATGGGAACAATCACACACAACACCTGACAAACACAACGAGAACTTATAGGACACTAATGACACTAAACGACAACAGGTGTACAATACCAGACCAGACCAAACGAACATAGAAACATACAACGGTGGCAGCTAGTATTCCGGAGACGACGAACGCCGAAGCCTGCCCGAGCAAGGAAGAGAGGCAGCCTCGGCCGAAACCGTGACAGTACCCCCCCCTTGACGCGCGGCTCCAGACGTGCGCCGACTCCGGCCTCGGGGACGACCAGGAGGACGCGGAGCAGGGTGCGTCGGGTGACCACGATGGAATTCCGTCAGGAGAGACGGGTCCAAAATGTCTCTCCTCGGCACCCAGCACCGCTCCTCCGGGCCGTACCCCTCCCACTCCACTAGATATTGGAGACACCCCATCCGACGTCTCGAATCCAAGATGGACCGCACGGAGTACGCCGGTGCCCCCTCGATGTCCAATGGGGGCGGAGGAGTCTCCCTGATCTCATTTTCTTGGAGTGGGCCAGCTACCACCGGCCTGAGAAGAGACACATGGAACGAGGGGTTAATACTTTTATACTCAACAGGTAGTTGTAATCTGTAACACACCTCGTTCAATCTTCTCAGGACTTTAAATGGCCCTACAAACCGCCGACCCAGTTTCCGACAGGGCAGGCGGAGGGGCAGGTTTCTGGTAGAGAGCCAGACTCGATCACCAGGTGCGTACACCGGTCCCTCACTGCGGTGGAGATCGGCGCTCGCCTTTTGACGACGGAGGGCCCGCTGCAGGTGGACGTGTGCAGCGTTCCATGTCTCCTCCGAGCGCCGCACCCACTCATCCACCGCAGGAGCCTCGATCTGGCTCTGCTGCCAAGGTGCCAGAACCGGCTGGTAACCTAACACACATTGGAAAGGGGTTAGGTTAGTGGAGGAATGGCGTAGGGAATTCTGGGCCATTTCGGCCCAGGGAACGTACCTTGCCCACTCCTCCGGCCGGTCCTGGCAGTATGTTCTAAGAAACCTACCCACATCCTGGTTCACACGTTCCACCTGCCCATTACTGTCCGGATGGTAACCCGAGGTGAGGCTCACCGAGACCCCCAACCGCTCCATAAAGGCTCTCCAGACTCTGGAGGTAAATTGGGGACCTTGATCAGACACAATATCCTCGGGTACCCCGTAGTGCCGGAACACATGGGTGAATAGCGCTTCGGCGGTCTGCAGGGCAGTAGGAAGGCCCGGCATAGGGAGCAAACGACAGGCCTTAGAAAACCGGTCCACAACGACCAGTATAGTGGTATTCCCCTGTGAAGGAGGAAGGTCAGTGATGAAATCCACCGAGAGGTGATACCATGGTCGTTGTGGAACGGGCAGGGGTAGTAACTTACCCCTAGGCAACGTGGGCCACCAGTACTTAGCACTAAGGCAGTGCACTGTCCGGCCGATACCAGGGTGTCCAGAGGAGGGTGACGTGTGAGCCCAATAGATCAATCGATCCCGAACCTCGAGCGGAACGTACTTCCGACCCTCCGGGCATTGAGGTGGACTAGGGTCGGTGCGCAACGCCCGCTCGATCTCAGCATCGACCTCCCACACTACCGGTGCCACCAGACAAGACTCCGGCAGTATGGGAGTGGGCTCCACGGACCTCTCCTCCATGTCATACCGCCGAGACAGTGCGTCTGCCTTGCCGTTCTGTGACCCAGGGATGTACGTGATCTTAAATGTGAATCGGGTCAAAAACATATTCCACCGCGCCTGGTGAGGGTTCAGTCTCCTCGCTGCCCGGATGTACTCCAGGTTACGGTGGTCCGTCAAAATGAGGAAAGGGTGTTGAGCCCCCTCAAGCCAGTGCCTCCACACCTTTAGGGCCTGTACCACGGCTAACATCTCCCTGTCCCCTACGTCATATAATTTCGCTCCGCCGGACTGAGCTTCTTGCAATAAAAAGCACAGGGGCGGAGTTTAGGTGGCGTGCCGGACCGTTGCGAAAGCACGGCTCCTATACCGGCCTCTGACGCGTCCACCTCTACCTGAAATGGTAAAGAGGGATCCGGATGCGCCAGCACCGGAGCCGAGGTAAACAGGTCCATCAGCCTCCCAAACGCCCTGTCCGCCTCGGCTGACCACTGCAGACGCACCGGACCCCCCTTCAAAAGAGACGTTATGGGAGCTGCCACCTGTCCAAAACCCCGGATAAACCTCCGGTAGTAATTCGCAAACCCCAAAACTGCTGCACCTCCTTCACAGTGGTTGGCGTTTGCCAATTACGCACGGCTGACACCCGGTCTACCTCCATCTTCACCCCTGACGCAGACAACTGATAACCCAAAAAGGAGACCGACTCCTGGAAAAACAGACACTTCTCTGCCTTGACATACAGGTCGTGCTCCAACAGCCTCCGCAACACTCGGCGCACCAGGGCCACATGCTCGACTCGGGTAGACGAGTACACGAGAATGTCATCTATGTACACGACCACCCCCTGCCCCTGCATGTCCCTGAAGATCTCATCCACGAATGATTGGAAAACTGAAGGAGCGTTCATCAACCCGTATGGCATGACAAGATACTCGCAATGGCCCGAGGTGGTACTAAAGGCTGTCTTCCATTCATCGCCCCCCCTAATGCGCACCAAGTTGTACGCGCTCCTGAGATCTAATTTAGTGAAGAAACGCGCCCCGTGCAATGACTCCGTCATGGTCGCAATCAGCGGGAGTGGATAACTGTACTTCACCGTGATCTGATTGAGACCACGGTAATCTATGCACGGGCGTAACCCACCATCCTTTTTCTTCACAAAAAAGAAACTCGAGGACGCAGGGGAAGTGGAGGGCCGTATGTATCCTTGTCTCAGAGATTCGTCTATGTAAGTCTCCATAGCTCTCTTCTCCTCCTGAGAAAGAGGATACACATGGCTCCGTGGGAGCGCAGCTCCTGCCTGGAGGTCTATCGCACAATCTCCCTGCCTATGGGGAGGCAACTGCGTCGCCCTCGACTTACTGAACACAATAGCCAAATCCCCATACTCAGGGGGAACGTGCGATGCGGGCACCTGGTTTGGACTCTCCACCGAGGTAGCCCCTACGGAAACGCCTAAACATCGACCCACACACTGGGCAGACCACTCCATCAGAGCCCTCTCCTGCCACGAAATAGACGGGTTATGGGTACTCAACCAGGGCATGCCCAGCACCACCGGATACGCAGGCGAGTCGATCAGAAATAGCTGGATCATCTCCTGATGACCCCCCTGCGCACACATCCTAAGTGGCGCCGTGACCTCCCTGATCAAGCCCGCACCCAACGGACGGCTATCTAGGGCATGAACGGGGAAGGGGACGTCAACAGGGAGAAGGGGAATCCCTAAGGCTAAACAAAATTTCTTATCCACAAAATTCCCAGCCGCGCCTGAATCTACCAGCGCCTTATGCTGGGAATGAGGTGCTACCTGTGGAAAACGCACAGGTATACAGAAGTGTGCAACAGAGAGCTCTGGGTGAGTGGGGCGCCTACTCACCTGGAAGGACTCCCCAGTGCGGGGCCTGTCGTCTTCTCCCCTAGGAGGCCATCCCCAGCACCTAGCCGCGGTGTGTCCTCCCCGACCACAGTTGGTGCAGGAGATGGACCCCCTCGTACTCCGACCCCTCCTCTCTCTAGCGCCAGCGCCCCCGAGCTCCATGGGGCACGGCTCGGAGGCGCTGGAGGGTGAAATGGACGGACCCCCCTCGGGACGTCCGCGGGTAGCTAGCAGGGTATCCAGCCTGATGGACATGTCGACTAACTGGTCGAACGAGAGGCTGGTGTCCCGACAGGCCAGCTCCCTACAGACGTCCTCACGTAGACTACAGCGATAGTGATCGATGAGGGCCCGCTCATTCCACCCTGCATCCGCCGCTAGAGTACGGAATTCCAAAGCGAACTCCTGGGCACTCCTCTTCCCCTGCCGGAGGCAGAACAGACGCTCCCCCGCCGCTTTCCCCTCCGGGGGATGGTCAAACACCGCCCTGAAGCGGCGGGAGAACTCAGCATACGTGATGGTGGTAGCGTCTATTCTCCTCCACTCGGCGTTGGCCCATTCTAACGCCTTGCCGGAAAGGCAGGAGATCAGGGCGGACACGCTCTCGTGTCCCGAGGGCGCCGGGTGCACGGTGGCCAGGTAAAGCTCCACCTGGAGAAGGAAGCCCTGACACCCGGCAGCGGTCCCATCATAGGCCCTCGGGAGCGAGAGTCGAACTCCTCTGGGTTCCGGAGCGGGAATGGGCTGACTTGCCGATGGTGAGGGCAGGGAAGATGGCGTTGGGGGTGTCCCTCGGGTCTCCCAGCGTTGGAGGGTGGTGATCACCTCCTGCAGGGCGGACCCCATCCGCAGGATCTGGTCATTCTGCTCCCGGACCCTGTCCTCCAACGTCGCCTGTGCTGCTGCGGCTCCTGCTGATTCCATTCCGAAGGTGTGTGATTCTGTCAGTAGGTGCTGTAGGTGGGTGTGGTGTGGAATCAGGCGCAGGACGCAGAAGTTAAGTCCAACAAAGACTTTTAGTAGAGCACACAAAATACAATCCAAACAGCCCGGAGGCGAGAAAATGCGCACACAGGCGTAAACAAACGGGCGCACTAAACATGTGCGAAAATCCTCTCCTAAAAATACAAGGAGGCAAGCTACAAATAGCGCACCGAAACGGGTAGCGCACCAACACGACAATGGGAACAATCACACACAACACCTGACAAACACAACGAGAACTTTTAGGACACTAATGACACTAAACGACAACAGGTGTACAATACCAGACCAGACCAAACGAACATAGAAACATACAACGGTGGCAGCTAGTATTCCGGAGACGACGAACGCCGAAGCCTGCCTGAGCAAGGAAGAGAGGCAGCCTCGGCCGAAACCGTGACAATCTGTTTATGGTCCAATAACATATTTAAAATCCATCTACCTTGCAGATCTGTTTGGACAATTTGCACATTTGGTTCGAAATTACTGTTAATTAATATCATCACCCCTTTTGAGTTTCTTTGCCCATGGGAGAAGTATATCCCCCCCCCCCCCCCCAGTCCTTTTTCCACACAACTTCATCTGGAATTGTTGAATGAGTTTCTGTAAACAATAGATATTATATTCCTTCTCTTTGAGCCATGTAAATATTGTTCTTCTTTTGTTATTATCTGCTAAGCCATTACAATTATAACTGGCTATACTTATTTCACCACTTACCATAATGAGATAAAGGTTTCAAATCTATTTATCATAATATATGTTTGTAAATATACCAATAAAAAATACCATATTGTTTGATTATTGATACTGTGGTTTCATGGACGGTGAGGTTTGATTATTGATACTGTGGTTTCATGGACGGTGAGGTTTGATTATTGATACTCTGTTTTCATGGACGGTGAGGTTTGATTATTGATACTGTGGTTTCATGGACGGTGAGGTTTGATTATTGATACTGTGGTTTCATGGATGTTAAGGTTTGATTATTGATACTGTGGTTTCATGGACGGTGAGGTTTGATTATTGATACTGTGGTTTCATGGACGGTGAGGTTTGATTATTGATACTGTGGTTTCATGGACGGTGAGGTTTGATTATTGATACTGTGGTTTCATGGACGGTGAGGTTTGATTATTGATACTGTGGTTTCATGGACGGTGAGGTTTGATTATTGATACTGTGGTTTCATGGACGGTGAGGTTTGATTATTGATACTGTGGTTTCATGGACGGTGAGGTTTGATTATTGATACTGTGGTTTCATGGACGGTGAGGTTTGATTATTGATACTGTGGTTTCATGGACGGTGAGGTTTGATTATTGATACTGTGGTTTCATGGACGGTGAGGTTTGATTATTGATACTGTGGTTTCATGGACGGTGAGGTTTGATTATTGATACTGTGGTTTCATGGACGGTGAGGTTTGATTATTGATACTGTGGTTTCATGGACGGTGAGGTTTGATTATTGATACTGTGGTTTCATGGACGGTGAGGTTTGATTATTGATACTGTGGTTTCATGGACGGTGAGGTTTGATTATTGATACTGTGGTTTCATGGACGGTGAGGTTTGATTATTGATACTGTGGTTTCATGGACGGTGAGGTTTGATTATTGATACTGTGGTTTCATGGACGGTGAGGTTTGATTATTGATACTGTGGTTTCATGGACGGTGAGGTTTGATTATTGATACTGTGGTTTCATGGACGGTGAGGTTTGATTATTGATACTGTGGTTTCATGGACGGTGAGGTTTGATTATTGATACTCTGTTTTCATGGACGGTAAGGTTTGATTATTGATACTCTAGTTTCAGGGACGTTGAGGTTTGATTATTGATACTCTGTTTTCATGGACGGTAAGTTTTGATTATTGATACTGTGGTTTCATGGACGGTGAGGTTTGATTATTGATACTGTGGTTTCATGGACGGTGAGGTTTGATTATTGATACTGTGGTTTCATGGACGGTGAGGTTTGATTATTGATACTCTGTTTTCATGGACGGTAAGGTTTGATTATTGATACTCTAGTTTCAGGGACGTTGAGGTTTGATTATTGATACTCTGTTTTCATGGACGGTAAGTTTTGATTATTGATACTGTGGTTTCATGGACGGTGAGGTTTGTTTATTGATACTCTGGTTTCATGCTCTTCAGTCTGTCTCTCTATTTACACTTGTACTGTATTTACAGTCTCTCTCATGAACCTGCTGTCCACACGCACATTCTGATATGCCTCTCTTTCTCTCTCTCTCGCGCGTTCTCTCTCTCCCCATGCAGAGAACCAGTTCTGTGGGGGTAGACTAACGAAGGCTCTCTCTCTCCCCATGCAGAGAACCAGTTCTGTGGGGGTAGACTAACGAAGGCTCTCTCTCTCCCCATGCAGAGAACCAGTTCTGTGGGGGTAGACTAACGAAGGCTCTCTCTCTCCCCATGCAGAGAACCAGTTCTGTGGGGGTAGACTAACGAAGGCTCTCTCTCTCCCCATGCAGAGAACCAGTTCTGTGGGGGTAGACTAACGAAGGCTCAAGGTTCCATCAAGACGCCCAACTGGCCCAACTCAGATTACCCAGCAGGCATCAGCTGCTCCTGGCACATCTCCGTGGAGCCCAGCAATGTCAGGCCTCAACCAATCACAACACAGCATCAGCACACCTCCACCAATGATAACACAGCATCAGCAAACCTCCACCAATCACAACACAGCATCAGCACACGTCTACCAATCACAACACAGCATCAGCACACCTCCACCAATCACAACACAGCATCATCAGCACACCACCAATCACAACACAGCATCAGCAGCACACCTCCACCAAAAAACAAAACCCAGCATCAGCACACCTCCACCAATCACAACACAGCATCAGCAGCATACAACCACCAATCAGAACACAGCATCAACACACCTCCACCAATCACAACACAGCATCAGCACACACCTGTTATACCTCTTCATTGGATCACTTTATTTGAGATTCTAAAAGGTTGTAGTTATTAGAGACTTCTCTAAAAATGTATGCGCTCACTAACTGTAAGTCGCTCTGGATAAGAGCATCTGCTAAATGACTAAAATGTTAAATGTAAATGTAAATGCTCTGGAAGCTTGATACAGGTCCTCAAGTTATGGGAGTAGATCTGTGTGTGTAAGTGTGTGTGTGTGTGTGTGTCTTGTGTGTGTGTGTGTTTGTGTGTGTGTATGTGTGTGTGTGTGTGTGTGTGTGTGTGTGTGTGTGTGTGCCACCTGACTGTGGTCCTGTGATGTGTGTTAATGAAAGGCTTCATTGAAGGAGTAGGGCGTGTACATGTGTGAGAGAGTGGAGAGAGAGAGAGAGAGAGAGAGAAGAGAAGAGAGAGAGAGAGAGAGAGAGAGAGAGAGAGAGAGAGAGAGAGAGAGAGAGAGAGAGAGAGAGAGAGAGAGAGAGAGAGAGAGAGAGAGAGAGAGAGAGAGAGAGAGAGAGAGAGAGAGAGAGAGAGAGAGAGAGAGAGAGAGAGAGAGAGAGAGAGAAGGTAAATGCCCCTCTGTATTCTAAATGTCAGCACCGACCAGCTCCCTTCACTCTACATTACAGTAAAATAATTATGAATAACAAGATGCGACTACAGTGACGCATAACTAAAACCTATCATGACCTTAGAATTCTAAGGTTATATCTGTCAAAAGATGATTCTGAGATTAATGGCTTCGAAGTTCCATCCCCTCATTGGTTTGAATGGTGTGAGCAATTTCCATTTTGTGTAACTTAATATGATTTGGGTTATGTAAGAATGGTTAATGTTATAACACCGGTTAATGTAACAGCATATCACTGTACTTTATGTTACTGTAACAACATATTACTGTACTTTATGTTATTGTAACAACATATCACTGTACTTTATGTTAATGTACAACATATTACTGTACTTTATGTTACTGTAACAACATATTACTGTACTTTATGTTATTGTAACAACATATTACTGTACTTTATGTTATTGTAACAACATATTACTGTACTTTATGTTAATGTAACAACATATTACTGTACTTTATGTTAATGTAACAACATATTACTGTACTTTATGTTAATGTAACAACATATTACTGTACTTTATGTTACTGTAACAACATATTACTGTAATTTATGTTATTGTAACAACATATTACTGTACTTTATGTTATTGTAACAACATATTACTGTACTTTATGTTATTGTAACAACATATTACTGTACTTTATGTTATTGTAACAACATATTACTGTACTTTATGTTACTGTAACAACATATTACTGTACTTTATGTTATTGTAACAACATATTACTGTACTTTATGTTAATGTAACAACATATTACTGTACTTTATGTTACTGTAACAACATATTACTGTACTTTATGTTAATGTAACAACATATTACTGTACTTTATGTTAATGTAACAACATATTACTGTACTTTATGTTAATGTAACAACATATTACTGTACTTTATGTTATTGTAACAACATATCACTGTACTCTATGTTACTGTAACAACATATTACTGTACTTTATGTTACTGTAACAACATATTACTGTACTTTATGTTATTGTAACAACATATTACTGTACTTTATGTTATTGTAACAACATATTACTGTACTTTATGTTATTGTAACAACATATTACTGTACTTTATGTTAATGTAACAACATATTACTGTACTTTATGTTATTGTAACAACATATTACTGTACTTTATGTTAATGTAACAACATATTACTGTACTTTATGTTACTGTAACAACATATTACTGTACTTTATGTTATTGTAACAACATATTACTGTACTTTATGTTATTGTAACAACATATTACTGTACTTTATGTTATTGTAACAACATATTACTGTACTTTATGTTATTGTAACAACATATTACTGTACTTTATGTTACTGTAACAACATATTACTGTACTTTATGTATTGTAAGAACATATTACTGTACTTAATGTTATTGTAACAACATATTACTGTACTTTATGTTAATGTAACAACATATTACTGTACTTTATGTTACTGTGACAACATATTACTGTACTTTATGTTAATGTAACAACATATTACTGTACTTTATGTTATTGTAACAACATATTACTGTACTTTATGTTAATGTAACAACATATTACTGTACTTTATGTTATTGTAACAACATATTACTGTACTTTATGTTACTGTAACAACATATTACTGTACTTTATGTTAATGTAACAACATATTACTGTACTTTATGTTACTGTAACAACATATTACTGTACTTTATGTTAATGTAACAACATATTACTGTACTTTATGTTATTGTAACAACATATTACTGTACTTTATGTTACTGTAACAACATATTACTGTACTTTATGTTATGTAACAACATATTACTGTACTTTATGTTAATGTAACAACATATTACTGTACTTTATGTTACTGTAACAACATATTACTGTACTTTATGTTAATGTAACAACATATTACTGTACTTTATGTTACTGTAACAACATATTACTGTACTTTATGTTAATGTAACAACATTTTACTGTACTTTATGTTAATGTAACAACATATTACTGTACTTTATGTTACTGTAACAACATATTACTGTACTTTATGTTATTGTAACAACATATTACTGTACTTATGTTACTGTAACAACATATTACTGTACTTTATGTTATTGTAACAACATATTACTGTACTTTATGTTAATGTAACAACATATTACTGTACTTTATGTTATTGTAACAACATATTACTGTACTTTGTATAATGTAACAACATATTACTGTACTTTATGTTATTGTAACAACATATTACTATACTTTATGTTATTGTAACAACATATACTGTACTTTATGTTATTGTAACAACATATTACTGTACTTTATGTTAATGTAACAACATATTACTGTACTTTATGTTAATGTAACAACATATTACTGTACTTTATGTTATTGTAACAACATATTACTGTACTTTATGTTATTGTAACAACATATTACTGTACTTTATGATATTGTAACAACATATTACTGTACTTTATGTTAATGTAACAACATATTACTGTACTTTATGTTATTGTAACAACATATTACTGTACTTTATGTATTGTAACAACAAATTACTGTACTTATGTTATTGTAACAACATATTACTGTACTTTATGTTATTGTAACAACATATTACTGTACTTTATGTTATTGTAACAACATATTACTGTACTTTATGTTATTGTAACAACATATTACTGTACTTTATGTTAATGTAACAACATATTACTGTACTTTATGTTATTGTAACAACATATTACTGTACTTTATGTTATTGTAACAACATATTACTGTACTTTATGTTAATGTAACAACATATTACTGTACTTTATGTTATTGTAACAACATATTACTGTACTTTATGTTAATGTAACAACATATTACTGTACTTTATGTTACTGTAACAACATATTACTGTACTTTATGTTATTGTAACAACATATTACTGTACTTGTATGTACAACATATTACTGTACTTTATGTTATTGTAACAACATATTACTGTACTTTATGTTATTGTAACAACATATTACTGTACTTTATGTTAATGTAACAACATATTACTGTACTTTATGTTATTGTAACAACATATTACTGTACTTTATGTTATCTGTAACAACATATTACTGTACTTTATGTTACTGTAACAACATATTACTGTACTTTATGTTAATGTAACAACATATTACTGTACTTTATGTTATTGTAACAACATATTACTGTACTTTATGTTACTGTAACAACATATTACTGTACTTTATGTTACTGTAACAACATATTACTGTACTTTATGTTATTGTAACAACATATTACTGTACTTTATGTTATTGTAACAACATATTACTGTACTTTATGTTATTGTAACAACATATTACTGTACTTTATGTTACTGTAACAACATATTACTGTACTTTATGTTATTGTAACAACATATTACTGTACTTAATGTTATTGTAACAACATATTACTGTACTTTATGTTAATGTAACAACATATTACTGTACTTTATGTTACTGTGACAACATATTACTGTACTTTATGTTAATGTAACAACATATTACTGTACTTTATGTTAATGTAACAACATATTACTGTACTTTATGTTATTGTAACAACATATTACTGTACTTTATGTTAATGTAACAACATATTACTGTACTTTATGTTATTGTAACAACATATTACTGTACTTTATGTTACTGTAACAACATATTACTGTACTTTATGTTAATGTAACAACATATTACTGTACTTTATGTTACTGTAACAACATATTACTGTACTTTATGTTATGTAACAACATTTTACTGTACTTTATGTTAATGTAACAACATATTACTGTACTTTATGTTACTGTAACAACATATTACTGTACTTTATGTTATTGTAACAACATATTACTGTACTTTATGTTACTGTAACAACATATTACTGTACTTTATGTTATTGTAACAACATATTACTGTACTTTATGTTAATGTAACAACATATTACTGTACTTTATGTTATTGTAACAACATATTACTGTACTTTATGTTAATGTAACAACATATTACTGTACTTTATGTTATTGTAACAACATATTACTGTACTTTATGTTATTGTAACAACATATTACTGTACTTTATGTTAATGTAACAACATATTACTGTACTTTATGTTATTGTAACAACATATTACTGTACTTTATGTTAATGTAACAACATATTACTGTACTTTATGTTAATGTAACAACATATTACTGTACTTTATGTTATTGTAACAACATATTACTGTACTTTATGTTAATGTAACAACATATTACTGTACTTTATGTTAATGTAACAACATATTACTGTACTTTATGTTATTGTAACAACATATTACTGTACTTTATGTTAATGTAACAACATATTACTGTACTTTATGTTATTGTAACAACATATTACTGTACTTTATGTTATTGTAACAACATATTACTGTACTTTATGTTACTGTAACAACATATTACTGTACTTTATGTTATTGTAACAACATATTACTGTACTTTATGTTAATGTAACAACATATTACTGTACTTTATGTTAATGTAACAACATATTACTGTACTTTATGTTATTGTAACAACATACTACTGTACTTTATGTTATGTAACAACATATTACTGTACTTTATGTTATTGTAACAACATATTACTGTACTAGGTTATTGTAACAACATATTACTGTACTTTATGTTATTGTAACAACATATTACTGTACTTTATGTTAATGTAACAACATATTACTGTACTTTATGTTATTGTAACAACATATTACTGTACTTTATGTTATGTAACAACATATTACTGTACTTTATGTTATTGTAACAACATATTACTGTACTTTATGTTAATGTAACAACATATTACTGTACTTTATGTTAATGTAACAACATATTACTGTACTTTATGTTAATGTAACAACATATTACTGTACTTTATGTTACTGTAACAACATATTACTGTACTTTATGTTATTGTAACAACATATTACTGTACTTTATGTTAATGTAACAACATATTACTGTACTTTATGTTAATGTAACAACATATTACTGTACTTTATGTTAATGTAACAACATATTACTGTACTTTATGTTACTGTAACAACATATTACTGTACTTTATGTTACTGTAACAACATATTACTGTACTTTATGTTAATGTAACAACATATTACTGTACTTTATGTTATGTAACAACATATTACTGTACTTTATGTTACTGTAACAACATATTACTGTACTTTATGTTAATGTAACAACATATTACTGTACTTTATGTTACTGTAACAACATATTACTGTACTTTATGTTATTGTAACAACATATTACTGTACTTTATGTTAATGTAACAACATATTACTGTACTTTATGTTATATGTAACAACATATTACTGTACTTTATGTTAATGTAACAACATATTACTGTACTTTATGTTATTGTAACAACATATTACTGTACTTTATGTTATTGTAACAACATATTACTGTACTTTATGTTATTGTAACAACATATTACTGTACTTTATGTTAATGTAACAACATATTACTGTACTTTATGTTATTGTAACAACATATTACTGTACTTTATGTTAATGTAACAACATATTACTGTAACTTTATGTTAATGTAACAACATATTACTGTACTTTATGTTATTGTAACAACATATTACTGTACTTTATGTTATTGTAACAACATATTACTGTACTTTATGTTATTGTAACAACATATTACTGTACTTTATGTTATTGTAACAACATATTACTGTACTTTATGTTATTGTAACAACATATTACTGTACTTTATGTTATGTAACAACATATTACTGTACTTTATGTTATTGTAACAACATATTACTGTACTTTATGTTAATGTAACAACATATTACTGTACTTTATGTTAATGTAACAACATATTACTGTACTTTATGTTATTGTAACAACATACTACTGTACTTTATGTTACTGTAACAACATTATTACTGTACTTTATGTTATTGTAACAC